>NW_026691124.1:300000-519449 GCF_020826845.1 Diceros bicornis minor | reverse complement strand
ATGTTTCTAACCTAGTTTTTACTTCATTATTTGATATAGTTTCTAAAATGCCAGAACCGGTAATTTTAAATATAATAACTTGTCTCATTTTAAAATATGTGTTCTTGGAGAGGGTGACTGAGGTAAGTAGACAATAATTTACTGTAGTGACTTGTTTTTCTCCAATTTATCAGTTATAAACCCAACAGCCATATAACATACTTTTGTCCAAATGACCTGATGGCGCTTTCTTAACTTTTCTTGCTGTGACTCTAGCAATCTGGGGTCACACCACCCTCTCGCTCCTAGTCATGCTTTCAGTTGTAAGAGTAACATTGTCAATAATATGGTGACAAATTTGCACACAGTCTACTATTTACTAAAATATATATATCAATTGCAAACTTTGATAACATAATTGTTAAGGAATGAACAATTTGCAGTGCACTTAACAACTGATTGCTACACATTATTGTTTAATGACATCATGGTTAAAACCATTATTTGCAACATGTGGCCCCTTTCAATTTTATTTTAATGGAAAAGGTTCAATGACATTTTTCTTTTGAAGAAGAAAGACTTTCATTTCCATTGTAGAAAATTATGAGCTTGTTTTTAGCTCTTTTTCTTGTCTTCAGCTCTTCTTTATATTGATTACTAATTCACATGTCCAGTTACTTCAGAATCATGGTGCTATCTCCTCTGTCTTTTTCATGGCTCTCACACTAATTTTTCCATAATCCATTCTGTGAAAGAGGTTTATCTCCATCTTCATATATTGAGGAAGGAACCGACCCTCCTTTATGTGAACTTGGAAAGAATGGCCAAGGTGATGCCTTGGTGTCCCTCCCCACCATTGAGCTGCAGAATGGCTGCAGAGTCCTGTGAATCTTTTGCTCACCTCCTGGCTCCCTACATACTTGTCATTTTCTGCACGGAGAACCCCAGCTTGTTACAATTGAAATTTTGAAGTCTCTAGAAGCTGGCTGAAGGATAAGACTGGCTAGAAAGGACATCAGCAAGCAGTGTACTCCAAAAGTTGGTGGGAGAAACATTAAGAAGAAGAAAACCTTTCCGTTTATCTTGTTTTCTCTTTATCTTCTCTCTTTTCATTTTCTTTTAGTTATATGGTATAAACCCTATCCACCACCCATGGTGTTTTTTTTTTTTTCCCTCAAAGCCCCAGTACATTGTTATATATATTAGTTGTAGGTCAACCAATAGTGGTTCTTTTTCCTGGAGTCCCATGGCATTTTATTCATATCTCTTTCTATCAAATTATTTCTATAACGTAATTTATCTGTTTATACATATCTGTCTTCCTTGCAGACCTTCAACATTTCAAGACCTTTGGGCACATAATATATACTTAAGTATTTGAGTGAATCAATGAAGATCTCTTGTTGAATAAGATCTAAATAAATACAATACCTACTCAGCACATGAATGTAAGCATTTGAGAGAGAGTTTTGCGTCTGCTGAAGCAGTCTGTGAAGTAATTTAGGGGCTCAGTGCCAAGGTTACTCAATAGATTGAGAGAAAATGAAAGACATAATTAACTATAGTTTTAAAATTCATGGAGAACAGAAGCAGGATATCTAGGTGTGAATCAGCACTTGATCATTCTTGTTGCATCTTTGGAAAATCCAGTCCTTTGTTTTTCTATGAAAATGTGACAGGCCAAGAGGGTGAACAGAGGATTGGTTTTTAGAAAGGCAATTTTGTCGCAGGAAATCCTGGAGGAAAATATATGAAAGGAGAGCTGGTAGAAACATGGCAGAAACTTTTTGTGTAGAAACCCTAAAAATTGAGTTTACATGCTGGGTGAAAGATTTGTAACCCAACATTCCTCCAATATAGGTTAGAGCAGATTTTAAATATCTAGGTATACAAAAGGAATACAAAGGGACATAGATCACACTGAAAGGAGTTTAGGATAGAACAAAGAAATGAAGCTAAAGTAAACCAGCACACTAAAATGTGTTTCAGAAGGACCTGTAGTTTTTAAAGGTAGTTGGAAATTTATCACTTAGGTTTAAAGTAGAAAGGGAAAGGGGAACAATTCTCTATCATTTCATGTCCATAAGATTAAAAGCTACAGTCTGTCAGAGAAGAAAAACTTGTATGGCATCTAATGTCCAAAAAAATGTTTTGAATCGTGCCTAATGAAAGAGAGTCTGTGTGATGTAATGCAAATACAGTATCATCAACTCATTTCCAGGTTTATTACAAACACTTTAGCACATGTGTAATTGAGGTAATGCAGAATTCTATTAGGGGCCATGGAAGAGGCTGATAGCATTCTCTCTTACAGCTTCTCACTTGACCAAGGGAGAAAATGTTCTTGAACAGATTGACCACGTCTCCTAAAGACAATGTTCATTTTCAATTTTTCTTTTTATAAACTCATCCTGCATTTCCTCTTACATATGCAAGCTAAAGCGTGTGTGTAGACATCCTTCATTGGCAATGAAGACAGATCCATACTATTAAATAATCAAATAAGTGTAACATACGGTTGGTGCCTTTTAGGAAAATTACAGGTTTAAGCCCACCCTCATTGGTGGAAGGACATGGTATACCCGAATTAAAATATCTACCATTTATTATGCAGCTAATCATGTCATGCTATTTAAATGAAACTTAAAGAATTCTTCTTCTATAAAATTGATTATATTTTAGACAAACTGATGTATAATTTTATATAAGTGCATTTAAAATGTAAAACTCTTTAGAGTCTGCTTCATTCAGTTTTAGAGGCATATTTTGTATATTTTGGTGTGATTTTATTAATTATCCTTCATAGCAGAGAGGCACATCCTACTCTTTTTCTTGCTGCCCTCTCTCTACAAGATAAAGCTCATCCAAGTTTATTTTGCTTCATAAGGCATAGGCTTACTTTGTGATGAAAAAGAGATCATTTCTGAAACATATTTGGCACTGTAGGGAGCCCAGAATTTTAGACTATGCTCAGAATTTTGTGAGGTAACTTCAAAAAAGATGGAACATTTAAAGTTTGCCAGGAAAGTTTTCTGCTACTTTGCTTAACAGTAGGTTTTTTAAATTTTTTTTTAACAGTTTAGTTTCTTAAATCTTTGGAAGGATGAGTGATGGATTTGGCAGGTTTAAATGTACCCTTGAAAAAGCTCTCTTTGGGTTACTCTTTCAAAACAACCATCTCAGTTGATGAATATTTAATGGGGACTCTGTCAGTCACAGAGCTGAGAGAGGCAGTTCTCAAAGCTCCAGCAGGTCCTGGGAGAAGATAGCGCTGGTAACCAGCGCCATTAAAGTTTGGATGAGGCATGGTCTTTCTCAGGATGTTAGAAGTGAGTGGAGTTCTCAGATGCAGCCCAGTGACTCTAGACCTGAGCCCTGCTCAAAAGCCAGTTGACTTGTCATTCGCTCTGAGCCTGGTGTCTTCCCTCTGCTCGTGCCCCTTTCTGCCATTTCTCATGCTTCTCCTAACCCTCTCTCTTTGCTTACACTTTCTTTCTTCTTTTTTCTCTTATTCTTACTTTTACTCTCTATTATATTATTTCTCCTTATCATTTTTTTCTGTCTCTTATTGTTCTCATTCATTTTCTTTTTATTTTGTAGTACAGTTACTCGGTACATCACTTTCACCTTAAAATCTTGACCCTCTACAACTCCTATACTTCAGCTAGCTATGTTTTTTGAAGGTTTTATCTATTTTTCATTTTTTCCCCCCAAAGCCCCAGTAGATAGTTGTATATCACAGCTGCACATCCTTCCAGTTGCTGCATGTGGGACACGGCCCCAGCATGGCCAGTGAATCAGTGCATCGGTGCACACCCGGGATCAGAACCTGGGCCAACAGCAGCGGAGTGTGGGTACTTAACCGCTAAGCCACGGGGCAGACCATCAGCTAGCTATTTTGAAGAGAGTATTTTGATAAATTTCTCTTAGATGTTATAACATGCTGATTAAAGGAAATAAAAACTATCACAAATGGGATGGGGATGAAGAGTGAATTCAGTTCAGGTAGCCATGGAATTAGACAGAGGGAAACTGAGAGCTTAAGTGTAGGTGTTCAAAATATTTCCTGATACATCTTTGTAGTTCATTGTTGTGGTAAACTGCACACAGTCTTATTTATTGCTGGAGCCCAGATGTTTGCTCCTTGGGCCATATCATCAGACCTCGGCCTATAGAAAAGAAACTAGGAAACATTGCATGCATTTCTAACGTGAAGAACTGTTAGTGTTCCACCAGGAGACACCTTGGGCGCTTCCCTGCACTATCTGAATAGAAAAAGAGGAAGAGAAGCTTTTCTCCATCTGCAAAAAACCAGAAACTTATCTTGAGTTTAAGAGGATTGGAGGTGACTGAAAACAAAAGTGTTCCCGAGTTTGGATTTGCTTTAACAAGAACTATTGGCTGGCTTTGATGTTAAAGGTCTTTATTCAAAATTGACTACCTCTAATGCTAAGTTCAGAGTGGAGATTTGTCAGTATAAGAGAGAAGAATCCCTTTTTGATTAAGTCACTGAAATACAGTATTTGGGAGAATGGTTATATTTGAAGATCACTTGTTCATATTCTGTTGCCACAGTGACATCTGTTGGTAAGTGACTACTTGATGCTATTTTCGATGATTTCTGTTTGAAAGACATACTGAGCTTGATAAATAAACGGCAAACAATAGGATATATTGGAACACATGAGGAAGCCATTTGGGGTAAAGCTAATTCAGCCTGAATTTGTTTTTCCAAAAGGATCTGTCGCCTGCACTGTGTATAAGCTTTGTCATGTCCCAAAGAGAAGAGTAAATGCCCTTAAGATAAGAATGTAACTTCCCCCTCATTGACATTTCCTTAAGGATAAGCATTTCTCCCTAGGCTTGAATTTGATTGTTACAGTCATCCTGTGACCACCCAGCTCCAGACAACAGACGTGACACCAGCCATGCCCATCGAGACAGCAGATCTGCTCCCCGCTGTGTCCATCAATAGCTGTTCTGGCAGGGCAATTTGGCAGGGCTGATCTCGTGGCTATTGTAAAAGGGACATTGCAATCACTTGCGATACATGCTCTTTGATGGTATATAACCGCTCTGTACACCCCACTTCTTTGGTGCCCTTCCTTCCTTAGGGAAGGAAGGCCACAGGCCATGGTCCTCAAACGTTGGCTCATAATAAACTCACCCCAATTTTGATTTATAGATTGATTATGGATTATTTACGTCGACAAGCTGAGGTGCAGGAAGCAGTAAAGGCACAGTGGTACCCATGTTGCCTGATATAAAATCTTTCCTCCCTCTTTCCCTTCCCAGGATGTCCACTCTTCATGGTGGCACTTACTTCCATGGTGTGATCATTCTTCCGATCACTCCTTTCATTCCCTCTTACAATTACTCAACAAATATTTAAACACCTACTGTATGCCAGGCTTGGGATACACTAAGGAAAAATTTTTGTACAAAATCTCTGTCTACACAGAACTTGTTTTTGTTGGATAAAATCTTTCCTCCCTCTTTCCCTTCCCAAGACGTCCACTCTTCATGGTGGCACCTACTTCTATGGTGTGATCATTCGTCTGATCACTCCTTTCATTCCCTCTTATAATTACTCAACAAATATTTAAACACCTACTGTATGCCAGGCTTGGGATACACTAAGAAAAAATTTTTCTACAAAATCTCTGTCTTCACAGAACTTGTTTTTGTTGGCTAAGTGAGATAATGGATAAGTAGGCAGACAAGTGAATTACTTAGTCTATCGTGTGATGATCTGTGTCAAGAAGGTAAGTGACAGGCAATGGGGAGAGCTAGAGAGTGAATGGGTTGCTACTTTAATTAGAGAGCACAGGGAGGCTGGAGCAAGGCCCAGAGGGAAGGGACAGAGCAGGAGGACATGCAGATATCTCAGGGCTGCAGAGATGCTGTGGAGGAACTGTGACTCGGATGTTGTTGGGCAGCAAGAAGTCAGTGTGGCTGGAGCACAGTGAGCAAGAGGGGAAAGGCAGAGAAGGTTTGAGATGCCGGGGAGGGTGAGCAGATGAAAGAAGGCCCCTGGGCCCATAAAAATTGTGCTGTAAGTGAAATGAAAACTTTCAGTGTCATTTAACTATACGTTATACAATTTAAGTAGTAAATACCTTTTATTTTTCTATAGTCTTGTCAAGCACATCAACTAAAATGCTGCTAAATTGGCAATGTCTAAATTAGCCCCAGGAGTGACTGCTGTATCTTGTCAGGCGTCTGGTCTGCACAGCAGTTGGGGGTGGGAGTGATGTGACAGTCAGGAGACGAACTCTAGTCTTCAGGTTGTCACCAACTGTTTGTGTTATGTTTCATCGGTTAAATGTGGAGGAGGGAAAAGATGAGTGGTTTTCAGACTCCGATCCATGGAGCACTGGATATTCCTGAAGGTTCTTGGTTTTTGTTTGTTTCTTTGTTTGATTTGTGAGGAAGATCGGTCCTGAGCTAACATCTATCACTCCTCCTCTTTTTGCTGAGAAAGACTGGCCCTGGGCTAACATCCATGCACATCTTCCTCCACTTTATATGGGATGTCATCACACCATGGCCTGACAAGTGGTGCATCGGTGCATGCCCAGGATCCGAACCGGCGAACCCTGGGCCGCTGCAGCAGAGCGTGCACACTTAACCGCTGGCCCCAGCCAGCTGACACTGAAGGCTCTTTGTTTTTTTTCTTATGCTTATAAACTTCGATGCAAGCTTCACGTAGAAGAAAGTGTCCCCTAGCTTTAAAAAGATTCCTGGACCTGTTCCTCACTAAGGTTTTCCAGTATGAAGAGTTTGCAGTCTCACAGACTCCCAAAGGACAGACAAAAGGAGCAAGATCCTTTTTTTCCGAGTGTCTCTTGTGACAGTGCTCATTGTCTCTCATTCAAACCAGAAGGTGATTTGTCAATAGGGAGATATAGCATTTGAGACCCCATCCTTCAAGATGGCTGAGTTGTCGTCCATAATTTTACAGACTTATGCTAAGTGAATAATATAAAAAGTGAATGTCTCAGCAGGTACTCTCTGGCACAAAATAGAAAATAGGAATTGAGAAAAGTAATTATGATTGATGTCTGTCAATAAGGGCATAGGGCTAGTCTAATTCAAAAGTAATTAAAGGCATGACTGTCAGTCACTGTACATATTACATATATTGAAAAGTATTTATGTTCTCATAACACAGAATTATAACTGGAAGATAAACTAGATGTTTTTGGTACTTATGGTTAAAGATATATTTTATTTAGTTTTGTTTTCAGATTGAGGAAATGAGAAAATTTATTTTTTAATATATTGACTATCTTCTTCCTTTCCAACTTAGAATCTCAATCTGCTATTTTGGAAACTGAAAAATATGCTCAAATGCTGTTCAACAGGTAAGAAAATCTTGTTTAATGTCAAATCCTTTTCTCTCTTATTTATCATAAAATTGTGACAGACTCTCCTTTATCTTCCTGTATGCCCATCTGACTAGGCAACCTTGTTTCTCTAAGCCTGAAGGGGAATCCAGTCAGGTGGACGGGCATGTTTTCTTCCACTTAGACTTTGCAGAGAAAATCAGCCTTGAAGTGGAACTGAGCACATGCTTTTCAGAAGCTGCATCATTCTGTACCCAGCCAGAGCATTGGGCCTGACAACAGCTGGATCCAGCAGAAAACTGGACACTCTAGTAGATGTTATGTGGAGATGTGCATGGCTGAACTAATAGTCACATGGATATGAGTTTTAAAAAAATCTCTCAGAGCTTTTCCAAAATCAAATAATATTCTTAAGTTGCTGTAGTAGATTAAACATTAGTTAGTGTCTTTTTAATTTCAACAGAACATTTTTTTTTTGTTACTAAAGAAGACAAATTTCATGTCTTTTTTCTTGTTACCAAAATGAGCTTACTATTAAAAAAAAAGAAAACTTCAAGAAAGGAAACACTCATATGGTATAGAAATTGTGGGTAGCAATTGTTACTTTTTTATATAAAATCATCTGTTTTATTTATTTACACTTTCTCCCAACTGTGCTTTTGAAAATACCTTAGTATTAGAAATTACGAGTAAGAAGAGGGTGTGCTCCCTTGATTGTGGTCCAGTAGAAGTCAGGTGACTCAGACCTGAGTTCTAGGCCCAGGTCTGTTTCTGGTTAGTGTGTGACAACGTACTTAGGCTCTCTGGAACGTAGTACTCCTTTCTGTAAAATTAAAGAATTTGATGATTTTTGAGAACTTTCCCAAATATTAAATGACTTCTCTTATAAAATGTAAAAAGATTCTTCTCAAACTTATAAATTATCAAAAATTTTTTGTGACCTTTCATGTACCAAGAACAACTGTGTCCCTTCAATTATATTGATTGAAAATTAAGATCATAAAAGTATATATTTGGTAATCTAATAAATGAATTAGCATTAAAATGAGCCAGGAAAAAATTTATGATCAAGATATTACACTATGAAAGTATTACTGTTTGTTACAGTATATAAAATTATGACTCTAAAATAGTATCTTTTTGCTGTCTGTAAGTTTATATTGTTACTCATATATCACTATTAACCCTATTATGTTTTACAAGTAATAAAATGTCTTGAAAGGGAAAAACAATAAAGCAGCAGCCCTGCATTACACATGAAACTTGTGCTCCCCCTGGAGGGAAAATGAGGATACAACATTGGTCGAGTACTTCATTTTGTAATCCACTAGTGTCTTTCAAAAATATAGCTATTATTGTCATAGTAAAGATATTCTTAAGAATAGTGCCACAAAACTGGTTTTCTAGCTTCTTTTTGTCAGAGCTGAGACCTACATCAGTCTGGGGCACTTGAAGAGGCATGGGGGATTCAGCTGAGGGTGGTTTAATTACTGTGAGATGATTAGTCAATAGCAAATAAGACAGAGAAAGATTAAAAAGAGGTAAAGGGAAATAAAGATGGAAATAATTAAGAAAAATAGTGCCTTCAAAATATCCTCTCATTATTTTTATAGCTTTTTATTTATTTTACTTTTTATTGAGGCATGACTAGGATAGTATGTTAGATTTTTCTAAACCCTTATCTCCAGGACATATATTACTGAGTTCTTCATTATAAATGATAATGCCAAAGAAAACCTGGACACAAGTATTCTGTACTATCCACAAGGACAAAACATGTACAACTTTGCTCTATATATTAAGAGTCCAGCTGTAATAGTCAAGATATATACTCATGTGTGTAAAATTATAATAATTCTCTAATTTACTCGGGCTGTGAACCATGGTAAAATATACAGTAATAAACAGGATACCTGGAAAACTAGGTGATTTAAAAAACCTGATGTTACAGCTAGACCATTCAAGGGTGAAATCAATTTAAATTTCACACCTTCTCCTTTCCTTGTAGCCAGTGAAGTGTCTGGAAGACAGAAAACACATAAAATTAATTGAGAGTTAACAGTATTTGGAGGCAGTTGAGGTTAAGCACTCAACAATGATGTCCCTTACTTCAGGAGCCATTGACTTTTTGTCATAAATTTACTTTATACACGGGTTCTCTTCTTAGATTATTTCTGTATGTTTCTTAGAAGAGAGACAGGGAAGGAGAATTAACTATCAATCTACTGTGCACCGGTTCTTTTACTGTATTACCTTATGCAATTCTTACAACAATCCTTTAAGGTAACTGTTATAATTCATATTTGATAAAGAAAACCATGTTTACAAAATTGATCAAGGGTAAGAGGGAAGACCTGAACATCAGTTCGTTGGGATTATGCCTCATATTCTCTCCACTGTGATAAAAATGGTGCTTCAACATGAGTACTCACCATCTGGCTATTTAATACCGGCTCCTGCAAACAGCATTGGATGAGATGAGATGAGAAGTTATTTCCAAAGATATTCTATTATATTTAAACTGTACTATTTATGAGTCAGATGTCAAGACATGATTTAGAGGCACAGAGAGCAACTGATTAGTTCACCTACACATTATTAATGTTTACTATAACTTTCGTGTGCCACATCGTGTCAACTTTACCAACTTTAGTGCTTGACTGTTCTTTTTGAAAAAACTCAGAATGTCACTTTTCGTGTCAAACACCTTGCTGTTTTCTTCTTATTCACTAGATGACAGTTCTGTATCTCTGTAAATTACCACTGCAGCAGGAAATGAGAGGTCTTAAGCCAGTTCGCTCTGCACAAATGATGGACATAGGAGGACTTCTGCTCCATCAAGGCTGCCTGTAGTATTCCGTTGCTGTAACGGAGATGTCCAGGAATGCTTAGTCAGATGCACGAAGCAGAGTCAGAAAGCATCCTCTAAATTCTTCTTCAGCTGTGAGTTCAGACACCTGTCCTCTCACCTGAGCACACTGGAGTTTATTGAATGTGTTCTGACTCTTACTCTCTCCCTGTAGTTAATAATTCTGGGAGCTCCATACCCTACAAAAAACACAAGACTCATAAAGCATTTTCTCATCTAAACGGAGTTGAGGGCTATGGTGTTGCCCGAGAGTCTGGTGCTTAAAGAAAATACAGCTGGTGCTCAGGCGGAAGGCAAGAGAGTCAGCCGCTCCCGAAGGGCTTTTATTGATGCTCCCATGGAATGAGCAAGTTTAAAAGAAAAGCACAATTCTTAAACCTCACTAACTGATTGTTTTATTTTCAAGTAATATGTGTGAAATCTGCTATGTCTAAAAAACCATTTCAGGCCGGACCCATGGCTTAGCGGTTAAGTGTGTGCACTCTGCTGCTGGCTGCCCGGGTTCAAATCCTGGGATCTCACCGACGCACCACTTCTCTGGCCATGCTGAGGCCGCATCCCACGTACAGCAACTAGAAGGATGTGCACCTATGACAGACAACTATCTACTGGGGCTTTTGGGAAAAAATAAATAAATAAAATCTTTAAAAAAATAAATAAAAAATAAAAAAAATTTCATAAAACTTAAACTTCTGATTTTTATTCTCTGGTATTTGAAATTATTATTAAGACTGTAAATCCTTTAACATTCTACAATATACAAATAGGCAAATATCAATTATATTCTCTAAAATGGTTTGCTCCCATGTTAAAGATTAATATATTGTAGCAAAACAGGTTACCATCCAGTTTTTAACTCATTTTTTGCTTTTGAAATTACATATAAAATTTGTGGTTTGAAGTATTTTCCTAAAACTCAACTACTTTCTGATATAAATCGACTAGATGAAAGGTAACTAAAATGAAATTTGATCTTTAAAGATTTTATTTATTTATTTTCCTCCCAAAGCCCCAGTAGATAGTTGTATGTCATAGCTGCACATCCTTCCAGTTGCTGTATGTGGGACGCGGCCCCAGCATGGCCAGAGAAGCGGTGGGCGCCGGGGATCCGAACCCGGGCTGCCAGCAGCGGAGCGCGTGCACTTAACCGCTAAGCCATGGGGCCGGCCCAAAATTTGATCTTTAAAACTCGAGCTTTGTGTAAGAATTGGTAATATCAGGCAGTTGAAAGTTGGGTCTCTCCACATTATGATATTTATTAATTGTGAATAGCCACATCTATTACAAAGTGCTGAAAAATAAAAAGAAATTGAACAATATCAACACTCTCTTACCCCACATGTTGTACAGTTTATATGCAAATAAATTCTCAAAGGTCAGAAAAATGTTTATGATGTCAGATAACTGTTGAAATACTATCTCATTCCAGTTTTAACCTCATTTGAAATGGACTGAAAACTCTTCTCTTAGGATTTTGCTCTGATCAGTGCCTCCAGGTCCTCTCAATGCCTCATTTGCTTGTAAATTTATCTGAGGAATTGAATATTCTTTTCCATTTGTTCTCTTTAAGTTATCTGTGATAGTGCTTTTTATGCAATGACCACTTGGTACAATTTATTATTAGTTTCAGAAACATGCTTATTTAGGAACAAATCAAGGAAACAGATGTGAGGAATGTGGGGTCATCTAGCTGATGGTGTTCGAGGGATTCCTCATGTGAATCTTGGCATAGAAAAGCTCAAAGGGTAAAGCAGTATTGGTCAGATCAAAAGTGTGGGGTGAACATAATTCTGAGGGAATAATGACGGAGACATAAAAACAAGAAACCCCTTGAATTACGTTGGAAGTTATTAGACACATCAAAGAGCTGGGAAAAAACATTGTTTAATGTAAGTTCTTTCTAAACTCTAAGGCAAAAAGTAACATGAATTTACATGGTAGTTATAAACCACAAAACAACAATTCAAAAGACAAGTAAACAACTAAAGTAGAAACCAGAGTGAGAAAAATCGAGGTTAAAGGAAAGATGGAAAGAGATTGTTGGGGTCAGAAAATAGGGCTTAGTCATCCTTGAGGTCTCCCTCAGACTCTACACATTCTTAGTGCTCAGTAAACACTTTGAACCCATGAGCCTGGGGAGGAGCAAAGTGACACGTGGTTGGGAGAGGAGATAATGCCAAGATACCTTTGTGGAGGCACTGACATTGAAAATCAGTGACATTTTGCAAAGGTGTTTACCATAATATTTTAAGGATTATTCTGGAAAAATAAGGATTTTTCTGGAATGTACGTTTTCATTTTATGGAAACTCCAACAAGCCCAGTGAAAGATTTATACATTTCAGCTTTAGAAATAAAAAGAGGGGCCAGCCCCGTCGTGCAGCGCTTAAGTGAACGCACTCCAGTGCAGTGGCCTCATGTTCACAGGTTCGGATCTCGGGTGCTCACAGACACACCGCTTGTCAAGCCATGTTGTGGCAGCATCCCATATAAAGTAGAGGAAGATGGGCACAGTTGTTAGCCCAGGGCTAATCTTCCTCAGCAAAAAGAGGAGGATTGCCATCGAAAGTTACCTCAGGGCTGATCTTCCTCACACAAAAAAAGAAAGAAACAAAGCCATAATGGGAATTTTTTTATGTCAGTTTTAACAATGAAAACCAGTTAACATTTGGAAATCAGTTGCAATTTGAGATGAGAATGTAAAGAAAGATTTAGATGTCACACGTTGTTTTTGCTTCTCTAAGGCAGTAAGGCTTGCAGGGGGAATGAATTTCCATCTTTGCTCTATTGAGTTTGTGAAGGTGTAAAATTCATTTGTGCTGGGCAACACTGTTGACCTGTGGAGAAAAACAAATGGTTTAAGCAGCTGATCTAAAGGAGTAACTGAGCTTATAAAAGTTCTTAGTTTATAAAGGGTGGTTCTTCTTTACTCAACTTTACTGGACATCCATTGACCTATATGAGCAAGGTATTTGTGGTAGGTATTGAAGGAAATACAAAGAATTATAGGGTTCCAAGCTCCTTCACATACGTGATATGATTTGCAAGATGTAATTTAATTCTGCCATGATATTTAGTGTATGTTGTATTACAGAACCTAAAAAATATGGCAATGTTATTGAGAAATTGTAATTAAAGGCAGCTTCTTAGGAGAGATGGACTAGATCAAGTCCTCAAAGAGACCACTTTGGGTAGGTGGAGGGAAGAAAGAGTGAGGATTGCAGATGGGGGAAGAGAGGAAAGGTACAAAAGTAGAAAGGAACTTGGCATTTGGGCATGGGGGTGGGGAGGCCATAACAGGCACAGTCTTCCCGTGACTGCGATGCAGCTCAGGTTCCTCCTGCAGGAGCCCAGCACTGCTTCCCATGTCCTGGCCTCCTCCACCTGCAGACCCCACTCCTGAGCCAAGGCCAATCTTATCTGGATCACTGCCTAATTTCCCAACAGGTCCCTTTACTTCCAGTCCTAATTTCTTCTAATCTTTCCTCCACCACGCCTGCAGAGTTACATTATAGTATCCAGATTTGTTTAAATCTGATATCTGCTTCGACTCTTTCAATAACTGTTCGGAGTAGCCTAGAGAACATTCAGATTCTTGAGCTGGACACGCAGGCTTTCCTTTGCTGTCCTCATCTTTACCCTCATCACCCACTCTGTCCCACATGTTTGCTTTGTTCCAGCCTTAAAAATACCACCCATTTTCTGAAAGATTTAGCATCCTTTATATCTGTCTTCTTATATGTGCTTCTTCTGTCCTCCTACCCCATTTTTTAATCAACTTAATTCCTATTTTTTAATCTAAACTCATGTCAAATGTTCCTTTCTCTTGGAGACTTTTCCTGAGAGGTCTAGATCTAGAGATCCATTTTGATGTCCCCACTCTGGGACCATATACTTATCTACTTTTCCATAACTGTTGTTTTATTCCTGTCTCATAGACAGTGAGCTCCTTAAAGCTGAGACTATCCTTCTTCTTGATAAATAAATGGCCAGCAACAGGATATATTGGAGCATATGAGGAAGCCATTTGGTGTAAATCTAATTGGGCCTGACATTGTTTTTTTTTTTTTTTTCCAAAAGGGGCCTGTAGCCTCTGTTCATCCATTGTATATCCGCTTTAAACAATTAACATGTCCCAAAGACAAAAGCAATGCCCTTAAGGTGTAAATGCAACTTCCCCCACATTGGCATTTCCTTAAGGATAAACATTTCTCTCTAGGCTATGATTTGAATGTTGCACTCATCCTGTGACCACCCAACTCGAGACAACAGCCACGCCCATGGAGACAGCAGAACTGATACTCACTGTGTCCATCAATGGAGGTGCTGACAGGTCAAGGTTGCGGCTATTGTAAAAGGGACATTGCAATCACATGTGGTACATGCTCTTTGATGGTATATAACCACGTTGTACACCCCACTTCTTTGGAGTGCTCCATTTCTTTGTGAAAGGACTCTCCCGGGCTATATGGTCCCAAATGTTAGCTCATAGTAAACTCACCCCAAGTTGGTTTTATAGATTTTTTATTGATTATTTGCCTCAACATTCTATTTGTCCCTCCAGTATCTAAACACAGTACCTGACACATTGGGGATGCTCAGAAAAATTTGATGAGTGAATAAGTATGTGGGAGACCACACTGGCTGGAGAAGAAGGGGCTTTTTGAGGAGTGGTAGAAAATTCACTCATGTTTCTACCTTAGTGGTTGAGGCTGTGGGCTTTGGACCAGTTTGTCTGGGCACCAATACCACTTATCTCACATTTAACTGGAGAACCTGTGCAAAGTACTTACTCTCTGGGCCTTAGTTTCCTCATCTATAAAAAAGGGCTACTGAGAACTCCTGTCTCATAGGGTTTTAGTGAGATTTAAATGCATTAACTTATGTAAAGTATTTAGAAGAGCTCCTAACACATAGTAGGAATTAACATGTTAGCTGTTGTGTTATCATTGTTGCTCTTATATCTTAACAGTACTCTGGTTTTGAAAAGATGTTTTCATAATATAGTTGATCCTCATTATCTGTGGATTCTGTGTCTGCACACTTGCCTACTAGCTAAAATGTACTGGCAGCCCCCAAATCAACACTCACAGGGCTTTGATGTCCATTTGCAGATAAACGCAAAGTGGTGAAAAATGTGATTCTCTCAAAGTGCACGTTCCCAGCTGAGGGGTACAAGGTGACTCTCTGCCCTGTTGTTTCAGCCCATACTGTAAACAAGTGTCCTTCATACAGTCTATTTAGTGCCTCATTTGTTATCTTTTTGTGCCTTGTGTTGGTGACTCGGTTGTTTAATATGTCCCCCATCTGTAGTGCTGCAATGCTGCCTGGTGTTCCTCAGGGCAAGAGGCTGTGACATGCCTTTACAGAGAAAGTATTTGTGTTCGACAAGCTTCTTTCAGACACTAGATACAGTGCTATTAGTCAAAGTTCAATGTTAATATATCAACAATATATATTAAATAAGGTGACTTTAAAGAGAAACACACAGATAACAAGGTTATGTATTGATCAGTTGAAGAAAATGTGACTAAGGTTTGCAGGAACCTAACCCTGCATTTCCTGTAGGAACAGTGGGTCATATTCACTGATTCAGTGTTCACAGTGACTTTGTAGAATGTCACACTGTGCATAACGAGAACTGACTGTATCTTATGTAATCCTCACATACTCCTTTATAACAGGCAGGGTAGGGAACAGGGTGTCCACATTCTACGGGTTATTACAGACATTATAAGCCAAGTAGAGAATTTAAAATGTCTTGTTTTCAGCATAAGAGCCATGAGTTTTTGAGCAAGGAAGACCTATGATGAACTGATGTTTAAGGAAAAATTACCTGGCAAGAGAATGTAGTTTTGAGAGGAAGAGGGAGAACTGAGCCAGAAAGAAGGACCAGCTGATAACTCTCCAAGTATTCCCATTGCTAGGTGAGGAGATTCGTAGCTAAGGTGTTGATGTGATAAAGGAGAAGTAGCAGCCAAGGGATGAAATAATGGATTTGGTAACCATACATAGGGTGTAAGTTAGGCTGTGGTTCTCAAAGTGGGGTCCCTGGACCAGCAGCAACAGCATCACCTGGGAACTGGGAAGAAATGCAAATTGTCAGGTGCTGCTGCAGACCTGCTGAACTGGAAGTTCTGGGGTGGGGCCTGACAACTTGGGTGTCAACAAGGCTTCCAGGTGCTTCTGGTGCCCATCAAGTTTAAGAACCAATGAAATAGAAAAATGATTCCAACACGTCACCATGCCCAGGTAAGCCACAGGGCAGGGAGGTGGTATTTGTTTGGAGGATAAGACACATTTTAAATTTTAGGAAAACGTAATTCAGTGTCTGTTTCATCGTGAGGATTCCAGAGATGCCATTTTAGCTCTCTGCACGTGAAGCTCTTTTTTCCACAATATGTTCTCCTTTAGAGAGACCTTGGTAAGTTATTTACCACTTACCACATGTTCTGAGAGTCCCTTATTTCTTGAAATTCCCTTTCAGACGTCAAAATGTACTTTATTTTTGTGCACAATCTCCTCTATTTAAAATCTGGAATTCTCTTCCTATAGGATCATGTATCGCACATGCAGTCTTACTGTCAATTTGGAATGCCATTGGTTTCTTCGAAAAGCTTAGAATGTTTTAGAATTTAGAACCTGATGAATAGAGAATTTATATGCTTCTGTGTAGGATTCATATTTTTCAGGTGTCCAGAGGTATCCCAACTTGCCAGTAATGTGGCCTTAAGATTTAGCAGAACTTGAAAACCTAAATACAGTAGAAAATGAATTCCATCTGTAATATTAACATTTACAAAATAAATGATCATATTGTTAACGTACCAATAAGCACTTTCTATATTCTAGGCTCTGAAAGTATCTTGCTTACATAGTAAACCTGATAAAGTTTCAAAGATGAGCCAATTAACTTTTCAGCAAAAGCTTTACTTGAGTGTATCTTGGCTTCCTTTTTGACAGTTTTAGCCTTAATGTCACAGTAATGTTTTCTTTTTCTGGGAATCAGATAATCTTCTATTTGTTGAACACTTTAATTTTTAATGGTCACTTGTATTTTGTGATATGCACATGTTCAAATAATCTATAAGAACTAACCATTACCACCCACATATAATATTATACAGGAATGGAAGAATTTTGGCTGACTTACTGTATATAATTGTTCAGCCAAAGCAGATGGTAGACTCTACCACATACAATGATTTAGGGGTTTGAAGCAGTATTTTTAAATACAAAAAATATCAAAAATGTTAATACATAAAGTATATTACTTATAGTGTTAACTAACCAAAATAGTTAATTTTGTTATCTTTCCTCCCTTTATAAGGATGAACCCATTATATAGATTCTGTACAAAGTTGCAAACATCACTTTTATCCTTTTCAAAATTTATTTATTTTCATTTTTAATATTGCGAACCTTAGTGTTGGGTAAATTGCTGCACAATTACTGGAAATGCTGAGAGTCTTTTGGAAAAGTGTAGAAGTCTAAAGATAATGAAAAGTACAATTCTCCAATGTCAAGTCCTTTGAGCTTCTGTCTAGTTGTACTCTGAAGAGATGGAAGATTAAGTACCAGCACAGGACATAAGGGAACAGGCTGCCAACTTGAGGGCTTCCCATGGACCACAGAGTGTCTGGCAGACACTTGGAGATTGAATCTGGGCTTTGTCCATGGCTGGGCCCAGAGAGGAGGATTTTGCTTAAATGATCAGAGAATAGACCACCTTTTTTCTTGTTAATAAGTAATATTTACCATGTAAATTTCTTTATAAATCTCTGAATAAAATAAAATTATAACCCCTATAGAAATCAACTCTTACTGACAAGCCCCACAGCCTTCTCTAGAGAGCTCAACGGAAAATGTCTGAGCTGACTGTGACTTGGTCTTCTCTGAAAGCCAACCAGCCCTTCATTGATAGCCCTGGATAAGGAAGGCCAGATACAATTCTTTGAAGATGTTTAGCTGAATTCAGAACCAAAAATCCTACCTCCAGTTTGCTCCTCTGTGAGAATGGATGGCCGGCCTTATTTCACAGGCTGGGCAGTTGAGGTTTCAGATGAACTTAATTGCTCTCTTCGACAGGGATGGAAAAGGTGGAATGTGACATTGATTCAGTGCTCAGATTTTGCAGGTAAATATAGGATCATTGAGGGGAATAAAGATTTCAGCAAATTGTTTTTTTGTTCTCTACAGTGGAAGTAATTTAAGAAGCAGAGGGCCTGTCACTCCAACTTCTCTTCCCTGTTATCTATCTGTAATATCGCTGTAAAAATTCTCTCTTTAAAGATTTCAGTCTTGGACCAACGCCGTGGCTTCATGGTTAATTGCATGCCCTCCACTACTGGCGGCCCGGGTTCAGATCCCAGGTGCACACTGACCCACCGCTTCTCCAGCCATGCTGAGGCCGCATCCCACATATAGCAACTAGAAGGATGTGCAAATATGACATACAACTATCTATTGGGGCTTTGAGGAAAAAAAGGAGGAAGACTGGCAATAGATCTTAGCTCAGAGCCAGTCTTCCTCAGCAAAAAGAGGAGGATTAGCACGATGTTAGCTCAGGGCTGATCTTCCTGACACACACACACAAAAAAAAAGTTTCAGTCTTTTTTCTTGTAGTCTGTTTATTATCATCTTTATGAATGCTTTGATTTCACCATCTTCTTGACACCACTACGGTAGCCATTGAGATGTTATTATAGATTCAGTTTTGCAATTTTATCATCTTATCTCTATTTCCTCTGCCATTTCTTAGTTTTAGTTCTTACTGTATTTTATGCTTGAAAATATTTGAAGCATATAGTGTGTATCAGTTCCTTATTTTCTCAACTTTTGTTTGTTCCCTTAACTATCACTTTTTTAAAAAAAGAAGTGAAATACATAACAGAACAATACACTGTAATAAATTGACCACTTATAAAATTAAGTTCAACCTGAAATCCCTCTCCACTTAACAGAGACCATCTTTCATAATTCACCATGGTTTAGTTTGGACAGAGTCAGTTTATCAATGATTTTTGGATGTTTTAAACCACACGAGATGAATACAATATAAGGTAAAATTATTAATCTTGCAGAAGTTGTAGAATTTATTGATGGTTAGAGAAGTTGATGGCAGAGAACCTGAATCATATGAAAAGTAGTCGATTAATTAGCACCTGACAGAGTTTGTTAATTTGTTAAAGATGATGATAAGACATAGATGTTGAAAAGATAACTTTGCATATCAGAATATTGTCAGAGGCCACTGGGAAAATTCATAATGTTCTCAAATACTACAAAAAGTGACCATTTTTTCATAAAAGATGTCATACATTATGGCATCACATACTTATGTCAGAAAATTTGCAATGAAGAAAATTAACACTTGAGTTATTTTAATTCTAACAATTTGTTCACGCTTACTATTAGGTTAAAAACAATTTTTAGAAATCAAGTGATAAATGATGTACTTGCTTAATTTTTAATTTTTTTAGGAAAAAACTTTTTCAAATTTTTAAAAAATATTTATTTGTATTTATTTTATGTTGAATTTATTCCTAGGCCCAAAGACTTTTTTTTAATTAACTAACACCAATTCTTTTCAAATTCTTTCAAAAAGTTGGAGAGGAGAAAATACATCTAAAGTCATCCTATGGGGTTAGCACTACCCTGATATCAAAGCCAAAGACACTAAGAGAAAGGAAAATTACAGGTCAATACCTTTCATGAATAGTGATAAAAAATCCTCAATAAAATAATAATAAAGCAAATTCAGCAGCATATTAAAAGGATTATACATCATTTTTAAGTGGGATTTATTCCTGGAATACAAGGATGTTTCAATATATGAAAATGAATCAATGTAATTTAACCACATTAATAGAATGAAGGAAAAAAAGTGATCATCTCAATGGATGCAGAAAAGACGTTTGATAAAACTAAACATGCTATCATGTTAAAAACACTAAAACACCCTCAGAGTAAAAGGAAGCTACTTCAACATAATAAAAGTCATATATAGAAATCCACAGAGAACATCGTATTCAAGGGTGAAAGACTGAAATCTTTTTATCTAAGATCAAGAGAAAGGCAAGAAGGCCCACTTTCACAACTTCTATTCAACATGGTGTTAGAAGTTCTAGCCAAAGCAATTAGATAAGAAAAAGAAAGAAATATCATTCAAATTGGAAAGTAAGAAGTAATATTATATTTGTCTACACATAATATCTTATATGTTGAAACCCCTAAAATTTCCACAAAAAAATTTTAGAACTAATAAATTATGCAGAGTAGTGGGACACAAAATCAACCTGCAAAAATTAGTTGTTCTTCTATACACTAATTACAAGTAATCTGAAAAAGAAATTTAAAGACTTTACATTTTTATTTAGAATAGCATCAAAAAGAGTAAAATTCTTAAGAATCAACTTACTCACAGAGGTAAAAATTCCAATGATTTTTTTGCAAAAATAGAAAAATCTATCCTAAAATTCCTATGGACTCTCAAGGGACCCTGAATAGCCAAAACAATCTAGAAAAAGAAGAAAAAGGGCCGGCCCGGTGGCTTGGCAGTTAAATGCGTGTGCTCGGCTGCTGGCTGCCTGGGTTTGGATCCTGGGTGCACACCGACACACCGCTTCTCTGGCCATGCTGAGGCCGCGTCCCATATACAGCAACTAGAAGGATATGCAAATATGACCTACAACTATCTACTGGGGCTTTGGGGGGAAAATAAATAAATAAATAAAATTATTAAAAAAAATAAAGAACAAAATCAGAGAACACACACTTCCTGATTTCAAAACTTACTACAAAGTAATCAAAACAGTGCGGTACTGGCATAAATACACACAATATACTGATGAAATATTATAGAGAACCCTGAAATAAACCTTTGCATATATGGTCAAATGATTTTTGACAAGGGTGCAAAGATCATTCATTGGAGAAAGGATAAGTTTTTCAACAAATGGTGCTGGAAAACTGGATACCCACATGCAACAGAATGATGTTTGGCCCTTACCTTACACCATATACAAAAAATAACTCAAAATGGATCCAAGATATAAATGTTAGAGTTGAAGATATAAAATCCTTAGAAGAAAACACAGGGTAAAAGCTGCATGTCATTGGGTCCAAATGCCATTGCCAACAATGATTACTTTACTATGACACCAAAGACATAAGCAACAAAAAAAATAACAAATTGGACTTCATCAAAATGAATCGTTTTCTGTATCACAATATTCTAGCAACAGAGTAATAAGGCAACGCACAGAATGGTTGAAAAGATTTGCAAATCACATATCAGATAAGGGATTAATATCTAGCATATATAAAGAACTCTTACAACTCAACAATAAAAAAAAACAATTTAAAAATGCACAAAGGACTTGAATAGACATTTCTCCAAACAAGTTATATAATGGCCAGTAAACACATGAAAAGATGTTCAACATCACTAAGTATCAGGAAAATGCAAAATAAAACCACAATGAGATACATGTTCACGCCCATTAGCATAGTTACTATCACAAAATCAGAAAATAACAAGTGTTGACAAGGATGTTGAGAAATTTGATCCCTTGTGCAAGGAAGGTGAGAATAGAAAACTGTGGAAAACAGTATGGCAGTTCCTTCAAAAATTAAAAATAGAATTACCATATGATCTAGCAATTCCACTTATGGGTTCTGAAATAATAGAAAACACATTTATCAGTCTCTGCCTCCAGTTCCTGGCACAGAGCTCCTAAAGCTATGTAATTTCCTAAATGATAAGAACACTAGGAGCAACTCTTATTCTAATAATTGTCTTTGACACCATCCTTGACACAGAGACCATAAACCCTTGTAATTTCCCTTTATTTTTTTAGGAAGATCAGCCCTGAGCTAACATCTGTGATAATCCTCCTCATTTTGCTCAGGAAGACCGGCTCTGAGCTAACATCTATTGCCAATCCTCCTCCTATTTTTTTCCCCAAAGCCACAATAGATAGTTGTATGTCATACTTGCATATCCTTCTAGTTGCTGTATGTGGGATGTGGCCTCAGCATGGCCAGAGAAGCGGTGCGTCAGTGCACTCCCGGGATCCGAACCTGGGCCGCCAGTAGCATAGCTTGTGCACTTAACTGCTAAACCATGGAGCCGACCTCCTTGTAATTTCCTAATTGATAAGAACACTAGGAGAAGCTTTTGTTCTATTGAGGCAACTCTGGGTGGGCTTCTGGATGGCTCCTGGATGGGGGCTGGTCACCAGGAAGACCAAGCCCTGATTAGAAGCTTCGAATTTTTAGCCCTACCCCTTACCTTGCAGAGAGGGGAGGGGGGCTGGAAACTGAGTTAATAATTGATCATGCCTACGTGACAGAGCCTCCATTAAAATCACAATAGAAGGAGGTTCAGAGAGCTTCCAGTTGACAATGACAAGGAGGGCTTGGAGAGTTGTACACCTGGATATGGTATGAATGCTCTGTGCCCCTTATCCATACCTTTCCCTATGCACGACTTCCATCAGGCTCTTCTTGAGTCATATCCTTTTATAATAAACTGGTGATCTAGTAAATGTTTCTCTGAGTTTTGTGAGCCACTCTAGTAAATTAATCAAACCCAATGAGGAGGTTGTGGGGAACCTCTGGTTTATAGCAAGTCAGTCAGAAATACAGGTAACAGCCTGGGCTTGTAACTGACATCTGAAGTTGAGGTGAGGTTGGGTGGGTGTGCAGTCTTATAGGACTAAGCCCTCAACCTGTGGAATCTGATGTATCTCTGCGTTGACAGCATCAAATTGAGTTGAATTATCTGACGACTAGCTGGCATTCCAAGAATTGCTTGTTGGAGGTGTGGGGAACGCCCCCACGTGTGAAAAAATGAATCTCAGTACACCATTTATGGACATACACCCAAAAAGATTGAATGCAGAGGTATAAAGACATAAATGTACACCCGTGTTCTTAACAGGATTATTCAAAATAGCCAGAAGCTGGAAGCAAACCAGGTGTCCATCAACAGATGAAGTGAAAAAAAAAGTGGTGTATACAGACTGTGGAATACCATTCACCCTTAAAAAGGAAGAAATTCTGACACATGCTATGACAACGATGAACCTTGAGGACTTTATGCTAAGTGAAATAAAGCCAGCCACAAAAGGAAAAATATTGTATGATTCCACTCATATACGGTACTTAGAGAACTCAAATTCATAGGAATAGAAAGGAGAATGGTGTTTCCCAAGAGCAAGAGGGAGGGACAACAGAAAGTTGTTGCTTAATGAGCACAGAGTTTCAGTGCAAGGTGAAAATAGTTCTGTGGATGGTTGGAGGTTATGGCTACACAATAATGTGAATGTACTGCATGTCACTGAACTGTACACTTAAAAATGGTTAAAATGGTCAATTTTAGGTTATGCATATTTTACGACCATTTAAAAAATTAATTATTTGCAACAAATGAACAAACACTAGCTACATGCAATAGCATGGATGACTATCACAACCAAAATGCTGCATAAAAGAAATTATATTCAAAAGGCTATAGATTTTTTAATTCCATTTATATAAAATCCAAAAAAGAAACAAAATCGAGGTCTGGCTTCCAGTAATGGTGGAGTGGCTTGTTGAACTAACACTTTCACAGATAACAATGATAAAATCTGCATAAAATATTATATGTGTATATATATAGAATCATATATTTATATGTAATACACATATAATAAATGTGTACATGTGTGTATGTATAAATCTCTTCCGAAAGCAAGCAGAACTGAGAGGGAATCTTCCCTTAAATGATGGGAATTGCACCAGGAGATATTTGCAAACTCGAGTCTTTTGCCTCAAAGCATTCCAAAATCTGTACATGACACAGACAGGGGAAAAACTACAGTCTTACTTGTAATGTTAGAGGATGTATTTTGGGGCTAACAGAGTAGCTGGAAAGTTAAGGGAGAAATTCTGGAAAGGAGGGAGACACAAATAGGAAAATCTCAAAATATGTATGTAAGTCTACGCCCACACACACCAAATTGGCAGATCTTTGAACAACACACATGCAGGGTAGGACCCAGAGGGCCTAGTGTAAAAACAGCAGTTGGAAGATGAGAGAACTGAATGAGGTTTTCAGCTATGCCCACTGTAAAGGAGAGAAGACTGGAGTTTCAGTCCAGGCAAGTTAACTCCCTGCTAGAAAAATAACAACACTCTTCAAAGGAATACAATAGAATCCAGAGTCTCTATAACTGTCATTCATGGTTTCCAGTACACAGTTTAAAAAGTCATGAGATTTGAAGAGATGGGAAAATGTAATCCATATATGACCAAAAGCAGGCAGTAGAAACTCTCCCCAAGATGTTGCAATTATCTGACAAGGATAAGAAAGCAGTTATTATAAAGATGATCAAGGTGGTATGAAAAATATTCTCATAATGAATGAACATATCTGGAAACTCAGCAGAGAAATGGAAATTACAAAAAAGAACCAAATAGGAAGATTAAATTAAAAAAAATGCTTTTGAGTTTACCTGTACATTAGAAACAGTAAAAGAGGGCCGGCCCCGAGGCTTAGCAGTCAAGTGTGCGCGCTCCACCGCTGGTGGCTCGGGGTTTGGATCCCGGACACGCCCTGACGCACCGCTTCTCTGGCCATGCTGAGGCTGCGTCCCACATACAGCAACTAGAAGGATGTGCAGCTATGACATAGAACTATCTACTGGGTCTTTGGGGCAAAAACTAAATAAATAAATTAAATTAAAAATAAAAAGAAACAGTAGAAGAAACATGAAGATAGAGCAATAGAAATTATCCAGTCTGAACCAAAGAATGTAAAAATTTTGAAGAAAAATGAAGAGAGCCTTACCTGTGAGGTGATTGAGTCCCCAGCAATGAGGGGAGAGACAGAAAAATTAAATGCGGCGGAAAGGCAAATCAATAAGTAACAGCATAAAACTTCCAAAATGTGGTAGAAAATCTAAAATTTTAGATCCAAGGAAGTCAGCAAATCCAGAAAATAAAATACAAAATAAAACCACACCTGGGCACATGATCGTCAAGCTGCTAAAATCCAAAGATAAAAAGAAAATCTTGAAAGCAGTCAGGGAAATACATATATACAGGGGAAGACATTACATACAGGGAGAAATAATGTCAACTATGGATGATATATTATCAAAAACAAAAGAGACAAATCAACAACAAAATTACATCTTTCAAGTGTAGAAAGAAAACCCAAAAGTCAACACAGGATTCTATATTTAGCAGATCTCACTTTCCAAAAGGAGGGAGAAGCCACAATAGTATTCCGCACACCTATTAGGTGGCTGAAATAAAAAATAAAATTGCAAATATCAAGTGCTGGTGAGGACAAGGAGCAACTAGAACTGGGAATGCAACATGATAGTTGCATTCGGATAACGGTTTGGCAGGTTCTTATAAAGTTAAACATACACTTATTGTATGACTCAGATATCCCACTCCTAGGGATTTACTTAAGCAAATTGAAAACTAATGTTTAAACAAAATCTTTGGGTGAATCTTCATAACCATGTTATTCATAATTGCCACAAGCTGGAAATAAATTAAATGTCCTTCATCAGGTGAATGGAGAAAGAAACTGTGGTGAATTGAGACATTAGAATACTACTTGGCAATAAAAAGAATAAACTCTTGATTCACACAACAACATGGATGAGTCTTGGCTGCATTTCTCTAAGTGAAGGAAGCGCAATTCAAAAGGTTGTACAGTATATTATTTCATTTGTATGACTTTCTAGAAAAGTCAGCATTACAGAGATGAAAAATGATCAGTGGTTGCCAAGGGATGGAATGGGGGAAGGGGTTGACTACACAGGGACAGTATGAGAGAATTTTGGGGGGTGAAAAAAACAGCTCTGTATGCTACTGTGAAGGTGGATACATGACCATAAAGTTGTCAAAACCCACAAAACTGTACACTACAAAGAGTGAATTTTACTCTGCAAATTTTAAAAATCAATCAGGATGCTGGGGAACTCAGATGGAATGCAGTGACAAATGAATCTCACTGTATTACAAGCATGTGACATAGCCACACATAATGGGTGGGGATGAAAGGTCCTGACCTAAGTTACTTTGGAAGACAGTGTTTTGATGGGATACTGTAAAACTAAAGTACTGTACACAAACACTGTACTCTAGGTGGTAAATTTGTTTTTCATAAGAGTATGGATTAGCAATTCTGAAACTAGTTGACACATTAGGAACTATATTATAGCTAACTGGAGTTAAGTTTCTCACTGTTGGTGAAAGAAGTTAAAAATAAACAAAAGGAGAATGCTAGAATAAACTCTGTGGTGCTGGATAGGAGTTGGAAATATCAGTATGAAAACGTGTCACTTCTAATATATCTATCCAGACAGATGGATAGATTGATAGGTTGGTAGATTGATAGATAGATGTATATACCTGAGTTTATATTCATAAATACATTTCCAGGCTCTGCTGAGAGGGTCCAGAAGCAGTGACACCCTAGTATCAATGAGCACACTTAGCTCCAAGATCTTGGTTTCTAAATATCATTCTCCAATAAAAAGAACCAGGTTTCCTTGGAGAAATGGCTAATTCTAGGGCTGGAGATGGAAAATACAATATGAGCCTGAACCATCTTGTAGTGCCAGAAAGTAGAAAAGTGCTTTAAATAAAACACAGCAACTGATGAGATGTGTAAAAAGAAATCAATCTGAAAGATTTCTCAATGGCTCAAGCTGGAAAACTGTGAGCAACAAAATAAATAACGATAGCATTGGATTATTACACAGAGAATAAAATAAATATCCATGAGTCTATACTGATATAAAAAAGATTAAATAAGAAAGGAAGAAAGAAAGAAAGGGGAAAAAAAGAATGAGAGAAAGAGAGAAAGAAAGGAAGAAGGAAGGGGGGGGATCTTCCTCACAGAATTACAAATAATAAATATGACTGGATAACATGAAATAGAAAATCGCCACTAGAACACCACGGTAATAATTATTGTGGGTTAGGCTGACTGATGAATGCAAAAACTGTGGGTGAAACTTAAAAAAAAATACATTTGCAGAGCCTCAAATCACCTGCCTCAGAATACATGACGTTTTTCTGTTAATTACTTTAAAAGACCTATGACTATTGAAAGCAAAAATTATAACACTGTATTGTGGGATTTATAACATGGGAAGAGGTAAATTTATGACAACAATAGCACAAAGGACAGACAGAGGTAAATGGAACTGTTCTGTAGCAAGTCTTCCATATTTTACATTGATTAAACTGGTGCACTATTAAGTCTAGGTAGGCTGTGATATGCTAAAGATGCATATTGAAATTTGGACCAACCACGAAAAATGCAAAGGTATGTCACTTAAATTCTAATAAAGGAATTAAACAGAATACAAAACGGGTTTGTACAAAAATGTTCGCAGGAGATGACCTGCACGTCCCCAGGAGGAAGATGAGCCCACTGCGGGCTATCCTCAGGGCACAATGCCCTCAGCCGTGCCGAGGAGCAAACGCTGACACACACATGTTGGGAGAGACTCATCAACCTCATGCCGAGGGAAGCAAGCTGGACAGAAAACAATACACGTGAGATGATTTCAACCAAGATGAACCTATGCTGAATAAACCAGAACAGTGGTTGCCTCGGGGGAAGGAAAAAATTGTCTAGGAAGGAACAGGAAGGGGTTTTCTGGGGGTGATGGAAATATCCTATTCTTAAAGGGGTGAAGGTTATATGGACATGTTTATTTGCAAAAAATGTAAGGTTGAGATTTGTGCCTTTCAGTGTGCGTTCTTCTTCCCCCCACACACACACCAAGGACTAAAAGAATAATAAAGTGAGGTGAGAATGGGATGGAGTGTGGAAAAAACAAAAATGTCAGATGATTAGTAGTTGTTGAAGCTGGGTGAAAGCCTAATATGCTGTTTTGTTTTATTTTGTGTATTGTTGAAATTGTTCTGTAATAAAACACTTGTATAAGAAGACAAACTCGATATATAGTGTTCGCTGGTAAGATGTCAGCTACCTTTGGGGAGGAAGGAGGGAGAAAGGGATTGTCGGGACCTGAGTGAAGCTGGTGTTAGCTCTTGGTCACACAAGTGTGTTCACTTTGTAATAATTCTTTGAGGTTTACATGGATGACTTCTGCATATATTTCTACACGAATGTTATACATCAATAAACATTTTAAATCCGGCATATTTGCAAAAAGATCCTAACTCAATATCTCAGGATAACAGCAGTGTTTTGTTTTAAAGTGGAACACGTTCACTCATGACATCATCAGATGGATTTTAATACTCCCAAGTATCTAGTAATGCCCTCACCCTTGAGTGGTCCCCCGGGTCGTTCCAGTTTTGCCTCAATTTGGCAAGTGGTATGGCTTTGAGGTTTTATGATGGGTATGGACCCTTAAGGTGGGTGGGTTCCAAGGGAAGGATCTCTGCAGCAACCCTGATCACGGGGTCCAGAGGGAGGATCATGGCAGGCTGGATGGATGCAAGGGATGATAGGACAGATGGCCTTGAAAAGGCAAATTCCGGGATCCCATGCACCTGGTGTTTCCATTTTAGATATTGAATTTACAGTTCAAATACTGGCCAGGGAGCTTCCACCAGGGCTGCAAGCATTCTCAGCAATAGCCAGGCTGGTGAGCCCCACTCCTACCTGAGTACTGGCCTCAAAGGATGCAGCCCAACCACACAGCACATACTCTGGGGGATAGGCAAGGCATGGAGAGATGGCATCGTATAGAGAAAAGGCGGGGTAGAAGGTGGGGTGTAGAAGCAGAGGGGCGTGGGCCAGGGGTGGAGGGACAGGTGGGAGTTGGGTCCCCTAGCTGTGCATGCCCAGTGCTTTTGTCTCTTAACCATTCCTGGCTGGGAGCTTGAAGGACTGCAGAACTACAACTCCCAAGATGCTCTGGGCACAGGGTGGTGGTGCCTAGCCCTTTGGGGAGGAGCATGGTGATGAAGGCTTGCCTGGGGGCCAAACAGCCATTGACTCAGGACTCTGGTCCTGCACCGGCTCCAACTGGACTGAGTACCAGATGGATGTGATGGGACGAGAGGGACCAGGGAGTTAGGGTGTGGCAGCTGCATGGGCAGCCGCGGGCCTGCAGCGTGCAACTGCTTTTGTCCAAAATTGAAGCTGGACTCGTGCCTCTTCCCCACCGCCTCCCTCCGTTGCTTGATTCCTCCTCCCCCCTGTGTGCTTGTGGGTCTTTCCACAGCCTCCTACCTAGTCCAGGGCCAGGTGCTTCTCTAAACTGCTGATGGGAACTGGTTTGACATCCCAGAA
This sequence comes from Diceros bicornis minor, assembly GCF_020826845.1. Lineage (NCBI taxonomy): Eukaryota > Metazoa > Chordata > Mammalia > Perissodactyla > Rhinocerotidae > Diceros > Diceros bicornis. The sequence goes on along the minus strand of NW_026691124.1, from coordinate 489,962 downwards.
ACTTTCCAGTTTGCCTGCTGCCCTCTGCCTTCTCCAGCCAAAGTGCCATCATTTCATCAGCTTTTGGGAGACATTAGCCCTTGTGGCCCCTCTTGAAAGCACAACTTAAGAGCTTTGCAGGGTGGTAACATTGGCTTTTGCTTGCCTTTTTCACAGATGTGGAAGTTGAGGCATCTGTGAGGTTAATCACTGTTTTCCCCAGGATCCGCTAAGAGCAGAGGAGAACAAATCAATTCCCAGGCAAGTATCTAGTAGGCCGTTTTCACCAACCCATTTCAGTGCAGAGGCCTCCTAAACAGCATCCTTAAGATGAGAATAGCTTAAGTATTTTGCTCTTTAGATTGATCACCTAATCTCAGCTCAGGCCTAAGTGACCAGTTTCTCAGGGACAGGGCTGGCGACTATGATCCCTCAGCAAGAGACCGGTGGTCCAGCTTTGGGAGAGGGATGTTCATGGTAGGCAGCACCTGGGCAACATTTGAAACCTGTCAGCTTTAACATCTCTGCTTTGGATTCAGGCAAGGTTCCCGGATAAACATGCCTAGGGATCGTCAGATGTACCGTATTCTTTAAAAATTGATTACAGCAGTGAAAAGAACAGAACATAAAATATCCTGCTCATTTGCAAAAGATAAAATGCAAGCAAGACATTCTTGTTAATTTTTTTCTGCTCATGCTCTTGGCTGTACTGTACGCTTGAATGCAGAAACAAAAAACTTGAATTGCCATATTCTCTTTTCCTGAGATTGGTAAATTAACTTAAAAGTCTTATTGAAACATGTGGAGGAATGATTAGCAGTTTTCCTGATTTATGTCATCCTTAAAAGTCTGGGCGTTGATCTAAATGAAAGCAAGTCCTTGTTTATATTACACATCCCAATAGGTTACATTTCTGATTCTTGAATGTGGAATATTATCAAAACAACTGGAAAACCTGATCATGGAAACTAGACCCTGTCACTTTGTCAAGAATTTGCCTCTTTATGAATTAATGACACATGAATTCTTTAACATTTTTGTAAAGAAAGGATGAGAAACTCTGCAGTGTCTCTGAATGTGGCAAGACGGGGAATTCTCGTTAGACCACATCCTCGGGTTCTTCTCTCGTGTTCAACAGGCTCGGGTGATAGTCCGTGTTGTCAGGTGCAGTGCAGCTCCCCAGCCCCCAGTGTTCCATCCTACTCTGGCCTGTGACCTCTTTAGGGGGTTCTGATGACACTCGTCCACAAGTGTTGGAAGGAGACATTGTAACATGAGGATATTCTTCATCTTGAAACAAAGATTAATTGAGAGGAAAGTCTCTGCGTCTGTGTGCTCCGATGCACTGTTGTTGGGGTGTGGCTTCAGTCACCACTGTGCTCCCAGCAGTCCCCACAATGGCTGCCTCAGACATTTGATCTCCTGGTGCAACCACAGCAGCTGTTGACAGAGCTGGGCGCTCGTCGTGGTGAAGTGTCTTCCATCAGATTTTGTGACTCTGACCCTCCTCTGCTCACCCCCTCCCATTCCTAACTGCTGCATTGATTGCTTTGTAGTTGTTTACTAGGAGCCACTGTGTGTAACTGGATTTCACAGTGTCTTTAGGGACCCACCCTCACTACACGAGTCACTGTACAACAGCCACTTATCCTGGTGTAGCCCATGTTCCTCCTCTAAAGTGGAGCTGTGAAGAACCCTGCTTACTCGGAGCTCCTTTCATTCTCATGCTGCTGGGGCTGCTTACGAAGCTGGGCATCTCGTCTTTGGTCTCATCACATTATTCTTTTCATCGATTATTCTGAAGTCGGATAGGACTTTGTTAATAATGTGACACTGGCTGTCGCAGGCACTTCTATGTATCTTCCCCAAAGGCTCTGTGAAGTAGACTTGTGATCCCCATTTTACAGGGGTGACACTGAGGCTCAGAGAGGTCGAGTAGCTTCCTTCACACTGTTTCTTGGTGCATTTTGAGTCTCCACCTGGAACTCCGCCTCTCAGGTGTGTGCACTTAGCTGGTGTTCCACTTTGTCCCTCTCTGCTAGCCTCACCAAAGGCACACGCCCCATCCTGAGTCCATTGTCTGATTCTTTGCAGTCGCCATGCACAAACAGGTCCTGGGTGGGGTGTGGACTAGCAGGGCATGGTCCTCCGGCTTACCCTGGGCAGATTCTAGGTGTATTGTGAGAGCTGGAGCAGTAGAATTACTGACTGTCACTCACCTGGAAGGTTTGTTATGGAGAAATACTCCACTGACTTTCTGCAGGTGTCATGTCTTCTTTGTCTTCATTGCTCCTCTAGGCTTTCTCCTACAGTCCATGCTGTGCAGTAACATACAACACAGAGACTGGTGAACATAATACTGTTGCCCTGCACCAAACGGTCACATCACTCATTTTTCTAATTATGAAAGAATTACATACTTTGTAAAAAAAATCAAATTATACAGATCTATGTAGAGTAAAGTGAAACCTTCCCCTCCCATCCCCTTCCCTACAAACTCACTCCCCTACTCAAAAGGAACTATTGTTAAGAGGTTGCAGCTTATTTTTCTGGACATTTCCAATGAATTTATAAATACACATAAAGATTTTTTAACATAAATTACATAACTACATCGTTTTGCAACTTGCTGTTTCCCAAACCATATATCATAGACGTCTCTACTTATCAGTGCACGTCACTCTAACTTAGCTTTTTAGAAGTTTTAGAGCTACTCCAATGAACAGAAATACCATGATCTGTTTATTTCTTCTTTGATAGAGATGGGGTTACTTCCAGTTTCACTATTATACATAATGCTGCAGTAAGATCCTTGTATGGAATTTATTACACTGCTATTGAACTGCTCAATTTGCTTTGTTCCCTTTTAGTCAGAGACTATGGTATATTTGTAACAATTTTATGGGAATTATTTTATAAGGAAATTAATTTTATCTCTGAATAAAGACATTTATGGGGAAACTTGACTTCAAGGTCAACCATCTCAGTATTCTGGAGAAAAATCATGAAACTTAGAAGGTATTATGCTTGCTGCATCACATTCTAACAAGTCACATTAACAATTTAAAGTTGAATGTTTGGGCTGGCCCGGTTGAACAAGTGGTTAAGTACGCGTGCTCCGCTGCGGCGGCCTGGGGTTCGCGGCGGCCCGAGGTTCGCAGGTTCGGATCCCGGGCACTCACCGACGCACTGCTTGTCAAGCCATGCTGTGGTGGCATCCCATATAAAGTGGAGGAAGTTGGGCATGGATGTTAGCCCTTGGCCAGTCTTCCTCAGCAAAAAGAGGAGGATTGTCATATGTTACCTCAAGGCAGATCTTCCTCACAAAACAAAAATAAAAAACAAAATAAATAAAGTTGAATGTTTGTATAGCCCCTACAGTCTTTGTTCAGAAGAAGGATGACTTTTTCTTATCTTGAAAACTTCTGACTCCAGGGGCTCTCAGTTGGGCTTCAGAGAGGATAAGATGTTGGTGTTGTATCTGTTTCTCTTCAGCTGTAGGCTGCATCATCTAAAGATCATAGAATTGAACATGGTCCAATCTATATATACGATTTGGGTCAAAAATTCAAAGTAATGAACCCAAGATAGGAATCTATAACTTTGGTTCTTAATGAAGAATTTCCTTTGATATTCTCAAGTCTCTGTGATTACTAGTAAAAACTCACCTATGGATGAAGAGATGTGGTTCTGCTGGCAATGTCTGGCTTGAACATCCATAGTTAAGGCTGCCACATCCCTAGGTAGATTAGACTTGACCTCTCTACGACCTCTGCCCTTGTTCTTTGACCTGGGAAAAATGAGAACTTAAAAAAACTGTTGTTACTAGCACTGAATGCTAGAAATACCCATTAAAGAGTGAGTTTGATTTGGTAAACCAAAGGGAGTACATGCAGAACAAAGTCTTTAATAGCTATGAAATTTCAAAAAGTTCTAAATTTTTAAATGTAACTCTATTTATGCAACAATGCAAAATGTATATATACGAATGAAATATCCCTCTGTCCATTTCTTAAGTTGTTTCCATTGATTTGATGGATTTATCCTCTAATCAGGATTCCAAGTGTGAAAGAACATCTTGGTCTTTCAAAGAAAAGAAGCCATTGATATTTGATTTTCTTTTAGCTCGGCATCCTACAGGTTTGAGGAATAAATTATCATGTAATGATACAATGATTATGAAATCTAATTGTTAATTAGAGTGGTGTAAGTGATGATTGAATGGTGGTTCATCCCCATGGTCAGGGGTATTGTACACATGGCTATGTAAACACGATTCAGGAACTGCTTCAGCACCGTGACATCCTTGAGAACCACAGTGCAGGAGGATATAGGGGCATAGCCATCTGCCTCGATCTCCTGGGTTACATGTAGATCCAGATGTCTTGACAGTGGCTTCAGAGCAGCTAACTTTTGTCTATTTCTCCCCTTCCTTCTCTCCAGCTTATCTCAAACAGTCCTGACTATCATGTTTTAACGTAAGACCAATTATAGTTATTTACATGATCTTCTTGCTCATTACTGCAGAGTAATAATCAGGGATACCATTAAATATCATTTAATCTACCTAATTAAATTTGTTGTACCTTTTAATTGATTAGAACACTAAAGTTAGTTCAGAGTTTGATATGCACCAAATGTGTTAATCTGCTTACAACTGCCATGTGCCTCACTCCTTTTAGAAGTGTATCTTTGACCCATCACAAGATTTTAATGACTCAAGTCATCATAAATTAAGATAATGCACTGTCTTTTTGATGACCGGGAGGCACATGGTCCATTTTGGAAATATGCCCATCTGTCTTTGCTCCCCATGGGAAGTTTCTGGTCACTAGGTCTCCAGGTGGCTTGCACAAGCCCTAGGTCTGTAATAGCTTGGTGCCTCTCCTTCTACTTGGGGTAGAAATAAAAGAGATCAGAGAGACTTATTAAAGTTTTGGTTGCATGAAGTCTTCTATGAAGACCATCCATGCGTATTGTTCTGGATAGCTCTCTGTTCCTAAGACTACTAGTTATTTTAAGGGCTTGTCAGGAACTGTGAAAGTTTTGATGTTTTACCTTACCTGCAAACCAATTAGTTAGCCTACAATGGTCTTACAGATGTTGGCAAAAGTCACGAGTCCGATGAGTCACAGACAAAGGACTTAATGACACAACAATAGCAGTGGCCAGAGTATCAGCATTTTCACCAGTTCACTAAATCTCACTTCCTACGGGGTGATACACAGTGGGCCAGGTGGCATGCAGAGGGTTGCAAGATCTCAGAGCCTAAGGAATTCAAATCTTTGATAACGGGCAGGATGTCTGCTAACCTTTGCCCTGGGGTGGTGTTATTTTTATTATACTGGGCAGTAAGCAAGCCTGCTCTTTGCACCAGAGGAGGCCACTATTTCTATCTTCCAAGGCTGACAGCTCTGCACACATCCTTGAAAAGATAGCCTGGTTTTACTGGCTTTCAAAGATAAGCTTGAATGAGACTTGATCATCATTCAGTTCTTCTGTTTCCTTTATTGGGATTGTGCAAATATGCTCTTTTCTCTGTAAAGTTCACTAACTTTATTCATACATAAGAGATGCTTTTCTTTTTATTTATTAAGTTGAAATTTCCTTATTAGAGAAAATGATGAAACTATTATGGGTTGGATGTGAAAGTATGTTTTTCCAGGAAAAATGTGAAAGTGGATCGGTGCTCGCAGAAGTTTGCCACAAGGAGCTGATAGCAACTTAAATGATTTTAATTTGAATACTGTTTTGTACAACTTTCTTCCATCTTACATCATCCTCTCTGCTTCCTGTAATTCCCATATTGGAATGGGGCAGTTTCAGGGATTCACTGAACTCATATACAGTATTCAAATGGTTTTGTCTGTTGTGTTTTTTTAATTGAGATAAAGTTGACATACAACATTAAATTAGTTTCAGCGGTACGACATAATGATTCAATGTTTGTATATATGTTGAAATGATCACCACAATAAGTCCAGTTAACATCCGTCCCCATATAGAGTTACAAATTTTTTCTCTTGTTATGAGGACATGGCATATTTCAAGGTGCAGAAGAATCAACAATGATGTCATACTTTTCCATATACAGCTTGATGAATTTGGACATAAGCATACACCCTTGAGACTGTCACCACCATCAAGGCCACAAATATATCTATCATCTCCCAAAGTTTTCTCTCATCTCCTTTATTACTATTATTCTCTGGTAAGAACTCTTAATATCTACTCTATTAGCAAATGTAACGCATGCAATACTGTCTTGTTAGCTGTAGGCTCTATGCCTTATCCTAGATTTCCAGAACTTATGTATATTGATCACTGAATCTTTGAACATCAGCTCCCCATTTCTCCATCTCCCCAGCCCCTGGCAACCACCATTCTAACCTCTGCTTGTGTGAGTTTGACTATTCTAGATTCCACAAATAAGGGGATATTTGCCTTTCTCTGTCTGCCGTATTTCACTTAGCACAATGTCTTCTAGGTACATTCATGTTGTCAAAAATAGCAGCAATTCCTTCTTTTTTCAATGTTGACGAATATTCCATTTCTTTATCCATTCATCCATCAGTGACGTTTAGGTTACTTCCACATCTTGGCTATTGTGAATTTGCTGCAATGAACATTAGAGGGCAGGTATCTCTTTGAGACCCTGATTTCAATTCCTGTGGGTGTATACCAGAAGTGGGATTGATGGATCATAGGCTAGTTTTCATTGTTGGAGGAAATTCCATACTGTTTTCTATAATGGCTGTATTAGTTTACATTCCCACGAGGTTTCCTTTTCTGCACATCCTCACCAACATTTGTCATATTTAGTTTTTTTGATAATCGCCATCTTAACAGGTGTGAAATGATAGCTCATTGTGGTTTTGATTTGCATTCCCTGATGTGTGATGCTGAACACCTTCTCATACACCTATTGGCCACCTGTGTGTCTTCACTGAAAAAATTTTACTCTGGTCCCTTGACCATTTTTTAAATTGATTTGTCTTTTCGTTTTTGAGCCAAACAAAAAAAGAGAACAAAATTTCCAGGCATTATGGGTGCTTCCCAGTTGGTGCAGATGGCTTTGTATTTACAATGGTACAAAAAGATCATGTTTCCTGCTTTTTCTTCAGCTTGTCATAAGACCAGCAGTAGCTGCGGCATGGCAGATAATCGAGATCTTCTGGGTTTGGAGGTTTACAAAATAAATGAGTAGTAAGGAATTTTTTATTTTTCCAAGGAAATTATTGTGATCATAGTCCATGGAATCCAGGATTGATAGGTGTAGGAGAAAATTAAGGTGAGAATCGTTGATCTGGCATTACTACTGATCTTGAGGGACAGGTATCTACTGTATGAATGTTTGAATAAAAATATTAAAGATCAGGAATTTGTCGTGGATGAATATGTTTTCTGATTTATTTACTTTTGAACATAGCCATTTGGATTATGTGAACATCTGGGACATGGGAGTAAGTTGCTAACAGGGGGTGGTTGATAACGTCACTATTGATTTAATCTCTATGAACACCAAGTGGTCAATGGATTAAGCAAATGAGTAGACAGAAAACACAGAAATGGTAAGATTTAGGATTTAGTAAAGGGCTGGGGACCCACTGTCCTGAGAGGGAGTGTCAGGACTTGTGCGGTTGAGAGTGACAAGGAAAAGAAGAGAATAGAATTACACTCAAAAAAGGAGGGCGTGTTAACAGGATGGAGGGGGGAAATGATCTGGAGGAGCCTTGAGCTTGACATTGAGCTTTCTGTTCTTGATGCAAATCTGCCTGATGACATCCCAGGAAACAGGTCAGATCTATCCCCAGAGGATAGAGGGAGGGTGGAAGTACAAAACAGCCAGGATAATTGTCCTAAAAAGGCAGGCCTCCTTTATCATTTGACCTAGTTTCATGATTTGTTTTTATAGAGAAAGAGGAAAAGATTAATGATAAGTCACGTCTTCACAGAAGAAGCAGAGTAACTGTGGGAACCAGTCCAAACCAAAGCCAGGTTTAAGAATTTCCATTCTTTTGAGGATGTCCGGTGACATATTCAAGAGGCCAGTTACTAGAATCCCATCCCATCCTGGCAATGACTGGTCTCTGAGAGGACAACTTGGACCAGCCCCACCAGATCTGCTGGTCCGAGACCGCAAGGACTCCAGGCCTGCAGCAGCGCAGGACAACTCGTAAGTACTTTCAATCTTGCCAAAACGTTGCAAAAACTTGCACCTAGTCACACAAGTGAATCCCTGCCAGGTGTGCTCACAGGTGGTCTGCATTCCAGGTCCCATGCCCACTCCTGCTGGACTTCAGATTTGGCAGAGATGATTCCAGGAACTCATCTGTTCATTCCACAGCTCCACTGTGGAGGTATCAGGAAGGAGTAAAGGGCAGTGAAGAGCACAGGAGCGAGACTGGTGATAGCACTGATGGCGGACAGACTTGCTAACGAGGCAGAGAAAGTGAGGATCTAAGAAGGCCGTCCTGACAGCAGATGAAATGGAGCAGGCACCTCAGTGAGGTCTCTTGACAGCATCCCTAATGTTTCCTTGCTTTGAGCTCTTGAAACTTTAAAATATATCGATACTTTTCATTTATTAAACTCTGCTTCGAGACCTAGAAAATATAGACAACAGTTTCTTTCTGAGGTGAGAGGTTGAATTTCAAGTGAGGAGAGAAAGATCTTCCTTTTTCATGCTGTTCTCTCATTTTCCTTTACTATGTATGTTATTTATTTGTACTTTAATGTCAGCAGAGAATTATCAACGTCACGGGGTGATTCAGTTTTTCCCCTCACAGTCACAGTAAAACCTACTAAAAGTGGATTATTCTTTTTGTATAACATTCCAATAGATTCCAAAACATTATTTCAAACGCACTTTTATGTCTATGTTCTCAAATTATATATTTACTTCTAGGTCTCCATTTTTCAGTTCTCTGTTGCATGGTAATTCAGAGTTGCATCTAAGGAAATACCAGATTTCCCTCAGTTTTTTAAATCCATATGTGTTGGAAATTTGATTCATGGAAATGGACATGGCAGTTGGGGGATCGTGCTATTATCAAAAGAGATCTTTTCAACATCAGTAATGCTGAAAGAAACCACTGCTTGTTGGGATTTAATTGTCTATTTGAGGGATCAAGCTTTCACTGTTGGTACTTCTCTTTCTCTTTGGAGGGAAAGTACAGCCTTCCCAGTCTTTCCATTACCAAATCACATTCCTGGGTGGCTGTGCCGTGTCAGGAAGGGCTTGGGATGCCGGGAAACAGGATTCATCTTCAGCTTCTGGTTGTCGTGAGAAGGCTTCCCTGGCAGAGTGCAGCCTGTGTGTCTGGGTGAAACTTGCAGCCATCAGAAAGGAGGGGACAATTCACAAGTGCGAAGCGATTCATCTGGTCCTTGTCTTACAGGGTGTTCCCAAGGGATGAGGTTCAAAATGCCACTGGGTATCCCTTTGAAATCTCCTAGTCATGGGGTTGGTTCTCAGTGCGAGCTCAGAGCAGTGTCTGTTCACGACCAGATAGGAAGCATTTCAGTATTTTAATTGGTAAGGCTGTGTTCATGCATGTCCATGGACCAGCAGTTCAGTGGCATTCCCTGCTGGAGCCCCCCACACCCCTGTCATGCTTCATCTTTCAAAGCTTCAAACAGTGTTCACACCCCAGCACGTGGTGGTAATGTAACCACAGCACAGGACTGGGGACAAGAACACAACCACCGAGGGGTGACACAGTTTAAGGGCTTGGGCCCAATTGCCCCATTTGGACGAGTTGGTAACACCAACACTTAGTGTGTAAATTGGAGGATTGTCCACGACCATGGACCTCAGAATGACACGGGCTCAGAAGTCACCTTGGACTGCAAGGGACAGTGTGAGGTCACTCACTGGCCAGGATTATGGTCACTAATACTGACAAAGTAGAGCTCACCGGGGATCCATCAGGACAAGCGAGGGAGGAGGCTTGGGGCCTTCTGGGGAATGTCTGCCCTAATGAGAATTGAATAAGGAAGGCAGGGGTGCTGAAAATCCTAGTTGACAGGGAGCAGTCATGTTTATGGAACGAGTCCCAGCAGTAGCCTTAAAAGCTGCTTCACAAATCTTTCCGCCTGGATACAAAACAAGCAGGAAAAGGAATTCAGAGTCTTGGACAAGGATCACAGCAGGATTCAAATCCAGGTCAGGGGTGAACAGGGAGCCCCTAGAGGGGCCTCAGGAGCTAGGTCCTGCTTGCCTTTAGTCTATTTGCTAATGAGCATCCTTGGGCCTTGTCCTCTCCACGTGCACGTTTTGAAATTTGTACATTGTTTTCCCCACTTAGAGCTGATGCAATTCCAGAGATTGAACTAGAAAACTACAAGTTCCTAAAATTTAGTCAAAAGAAATCTCAACAAGAGAAGCAGAAAATTTTCCCTGTTCCTCAAGAATGTAGAAAGGTAGCCCCTGCCTGTGGCACAACATGATCCTGGGTAGTGCTGTTTTAAAGACACCCACATTTCAGTGGTTGTTGCTCTGCCTGTGAAAGTACCTTCAACAATAAAATCCCAAGAGAATGGGCAGGGGGCCATGTCTGCTCCTGGAGGAGCTGAATGATACTGAAATGAACTATTCTTAGGAATTAGGGGGTTTGGGGGTGTCTCCACTAGCCAGCGAAGGGCTGGCCCTTCTCCCTTCTCCCACATACAATAAGCTGATGACCCAGAAGAGTTCGTGATTCAAGGAGAAATGTGAGATTCAGTGTCTCACTTACATACCTACAGAAAGCGAGAGAACCACACCACAACTCCCAGGCTGTAAAGGGAACAGGACTTTAATATAATATTCAAATATGGCATTTATTGTTTACAACAAATAACTATTGTCCCTCCACAATGTGTGAATAGGTGCTGGGGTAGAGACATCAGGGAGCTGGGGTGGGGTGGTTCCCTCTCTCTTGGGTTTAAGGGGACCTCAGAGATCAGCTTACAATGCTCCCCTTCCCATCAGGAGGTAGGAGCTGGACTAGTGTATCCCAAGCATCCCAGCTGTGTCCCCGCTGCTGAGGATGGGGTTGTGGTCAGCCACTGGTACCGGGGTTGGTGTTGGGGTCTGGGGACTGAGTAGAAGAGTCGGGTTATCCTGCGGGGCCTCCCTCAGAATCATGACCCCCACCCTGTCCCCACTGAACTGAGTGCTCCAGGCTCTGTGCTCAGTGCTATCAGCCACCAGTGACCCATTTGTCCCTGACAGGCAAGAGATCATTTAGTATCACCTATTTCACAGAGGGGGAAACGGAGTCTCAGGAAGCTGAAGAGAGTCACCCCAGTCACAGGACTGCTCAGTAGTGGAGCTGGGATCCCAGTGCCAGCTGTCCGACTCCCTAAGGGAACGTTTAGCCCGAAGTTTTACTGAACCAATAGGAGTCAGTCACCACAGCCCAGAACTCACTCACCCCTGACCTTGATGATGGCGGGTTCTTCTTGGCCTTGAGTATTCTGTTGGCCAACTAGGTCTGGAGGTCCAGCTGGCAGGACAGGCTGTATCTCCAGGACAGAGAGGCTCCTGTGAGCCTAACAGGAGCCAGACCTCAGGTGTCCCCCCACTGCCTGAGCAGCAGCTGGAGTCTGGGTGTCCCAGAGGTCGCCATGCAATAAGGCTTGGTGCTGAGTGGGGGGCCACGGAGACAGGCTCTGTGGACTGGTCAACAGTGAGAGTCCACCCCTGTCCTCACCCAACTCCTGCCCGGCCTCACTTCTCATTCTCGTTGAGCAGCTCCATGTCCTGGAACTAGGCACCAAATTGCTCCTCGGGCTCTAGGTTGTAATTCTTTGTGGCCACCTGGAGCAGCAGGATCTCCCTCATGACTGGGTATTCCTGGCACCAGAGGGAAAGAGAGGCTGCAGATAGAGACTGAGTGGGGGATGCTGCATGGACCTTGTGGGGGGTGAAGAGTGGGTCAGAGGACCAGTCCTGGGAACCCTCCTTCCCTCCAGTTCCATCCAGGCTATACCTGTTCTCAGAATGGGAATAATCAGCCCATCCTCCAGGACATTTTCCTTGATGCCATCCTCCCCTGAACCTACCCGCCAGTTAGATGGGTCTCCCAATTCTCTGTTATCAAACTCTTCCACTCAATGTAAGATACAGGGGCTGGAGCCAGGGACTGTTCTGCCCAGAGGGTCTCTGAATTCCTCTTCCTTCCCCTCCCCTGAAGGGGGTGCGGCAGCTGTTCACTTCAGTCCTCTTCTCAGGTTGATCTCATTCCCCTGGAAGGCAGACAGCCAGAGTCCATCAGACAAAGCCTCCTAGGCTGACTAGCCCCCTAGGCCCACCCCTTCTCAAGTTGCACTACTGCCAGGTCCCCAGAAGGGGCCGGGCATGCAGAGAAAACAGGACTTGGACCTAGGCTTGGCTCTGGGCTCCAGAGAAGGAGGACATGGGGGAGAGGCTAAGGGACCTGGCAGCACAACCCTCTCTTATGACAGACTTGGAGGCTGAGGCCTCAGGCAGAGGGGACTGCTCAGCCACTTATGTGCTGCCTGACTTGGAGGGGCCCGAATCCTCTCTCCCTCCGTGGGCAGCATGGGAGGGAGAGGCTGAGTCCAGCTCAGATAAAACCTGACGCAGCTGTGCCGTCAGGCAGCTCTGAGCTTCCCCAGCCTGGGGAACCGGAATCGGTGTCTCAGTTGGAACCTCTGTTCATTCATCCCTAAGATTTGCCTGATGTCCCAGCTCCGAGGGGTGGCTGCGAGGCTCTCATGAGAGATGTGCCAAGTTCTGAGAGTTCAGAGCTCATTTCGGGGGCTCCCGCAACCCAAGGCTCAGGTTCCTCCCTGCCTGCTCCTCAGGTGCACCCACCTCGAGATTATCACCCATCACCAGGTGCAGCATCAGCAGGTGACCAAGGAAAGTGCCAATATAGGAGATGACAATCTGTGACATCAGAATGTGGGCGGGATGAGCCCTTGGTCTCAAGTCAGCCCGCTGCAGACACTCCCCTGAAAACTCCTCACCCTCAGCCTCCTGGCCCACCCCAGGGTTCCCACTGGTAGCAGCCTAGGAACCTTAGCAGCCTCCCCTCAATTCCTCCTCCCTTCACACCCCAAGAACACCACACTCCTCCTCCTCACCTCCCAGGGCCGGCTTCTGGCAAATCACAGGGTATGCGGTCCATAGCCCTCCCCACAACAACCCATCCTGCACCAGCTTTTCCAGGCCCTCCTCCTGGTCACTTCTACTGGGGGATTCAGACACTGTGGCAGCAAGAGGAAGGGCCATCCTCTCTTGATTTGAGGACTGCATCTGGGAAGGCAGAGCCCCTCCCCTACAGGCACACACACCTGCTACTACTGCTTCTTCTCCTGCACTCTATGGGGGCTGATCTGCAGTGGGGCAAACGTGGAGGGCCCCTCCTCTCAAGGTCGAGGAGAGTGTCAGTAAGGCCATAGTCCCCTCACCACATTTCTTTCCAGCACCACTGGCCTCTGACCCTGGACATCTGACTCCAGGCAACTGGTACCAATAACACTCCATCCTCCAAGATCTTGTGATTCTAGAACAAGCCCAGCTCTTACTCTCACTCTGCGTGTGAGCTTGGGCTTTGGGCCAGGCCTCCCCGAGCCTGTTTCCTCATCTGGAAAGTGTGAGAACTCCAGCTACCTCACAGGTTCTCCTGATGACTCAGTGTCACATGACATTGTTCTCGCCCTCACCCTTCCAGGTGGAGCAGGCAGAAAGCTCCCACATTCCTTTCCTCCCTCTTACCTCATCACCACCCTGTGTGGCCTGCAACTGAGGATCAACTGGGGGAGGACTGGCCCCCAAGTTTACTTTCAGCTTTTAGGGTTCAGTTTGGACTGAGACCCTGAGTTTCTTTCTGTCTGTTGGCCTGGGCACTCCCGTGCCTCTCTCCTCTATAGGGTTCTACATTGGGTAGCCCGAAAACAATAGTATTTGATTCCTCAGTTACAAGGATTCGACAGAGTGAGAGAGAGAGAGAGGGAGATGGAACATGAAAGAGGGAGTAAGAGGAAGTGGGAGACTCTTTTAGTCAAAATTTAGACAAGACATCCCATGACTTTGGCTGTTATTATGTTAAGAAGCCAGTTACTAAATACTCAGTGGTTCCACGGGGATGGATATACCATGGATGGGGCTTACTGGGTACCACTGTGGAGATCGCCACCTCATAGGCCAAGACGAGGCACTAGGATCGCATTCTCCATTAAACAGGAAACAATTGAATGGTTTTATGCCACAGGATGGCAGTATCTAAATTTCCATTAGTTTCAACCCCCTCATGATGCTGACCTGAAGATGAGGCCAAGTTGGAAGCGACTGTTCCAATATCACATTGCTAGAACCCAGGCCTGTTTTGAGTGGTGTTCTGTGCTACCTGTCACCCCTTCTTGTTATTCTTCCATCTCTAAGTTTGTGCCTTAGGTACATGTGACACCAGCCCACAGGGGTAATAGATATTATGTCATATACACTGGGTGACATCCCTAGGAAGTAGATTCTAGCCTGATCCCCATGTTGCAGGTTTAGAGACTAGGGAGGACCTGAGAGGTACAAGGACTTTCTCAAGATGAAGAACTGGTAAGAAAAAGGAGGTCTGCATTCATCTCTGTCTCCTCAAAGCTAGGACTCGACTTAGGTTTCCAGGGAGCTGTGGCTAGGGCTGTGTAGGCTCCTTGTGTACAGTTCAGGAGATGACATGGGTGAGGATGGTTAGCAGCCAGGGCACAGGGAGAAGCTCTGGACAAGTCCATCAGCAGTGTTGGAGCTGGAGCAAGGGCTGTCATCGGCTCCAGTAGGAGTGAGAGCTGCTGAGCTGGAGTCACCTGCACCGTCATTTCTAGTGGGAATTCCATCTCCACCTGTGGCTGTTAAGGAGCATGAGAATAAGCCCAACCTCATGGCCTCCTCTCCTAAGCTGGTGGTGGAGCAGCTGACCGCGACGGATGTGGTGAACAGCTGGGATCTCAGGGCAGGGTGGAGCAGGCCTTCCCTCTGCCATCATTGCCCCAGACCTGATCCAGACTCCCATGATCTGGGCCCAAATCCCAGCTCCATCCCTTACCAACCAAATGACCTGGGCAACTTTCTGAACCCCCAAGCCTATTCTGTAGACCTGTAGAGCTTAGAGGTGGACACTAACAGGACCTGCTGCACAGAGTGGCTGTGCTGGTTCCATGAGGTAGAAGAGATGGAAAGCGGGGCTGGGCCTGGCCCATCAGTGGTGGAAGGGAACTCACTGAGTGCAGACAGGACTACGGTGGCCCAGCCGTCTCCTAAGGAGGCTCAACAGCCTCAGGACTTGACACCTGATGTGTGCTTAACTACAAGGGAGACAGACAAGGCCAGTGGTTGTAGCTGCCACGGGGGAATGTGCATCAGAATGGGGAGTGGGACCAGAGCGGAGATCAGGGTGGTGGCAGATGCCCCCTTGGCATGAGCAGAGTTGAGCCACCGTCTGGAACTTGGATTTAGCCAGGACGGGCTGGGTGCAAATGCCCCTCTCCTTTCCCTGCAGGGATTGGGTCCTGGGTCATCCTGTGTTGGGTACCCTCGGTGGACAGAGAAGAAAACCCAGGGACTCTCACAAGGCTCAGGCCACATCCTGAGCTTCCTGAGCTCTAGCTCTAAACTGTGACAACTGTGTGGGACTTTAGTGGCTGTGGACACAGAGGAGGCCTGTGGCAGGGCTGGATGACACTCCCCCTGTCCCCCAGGAGCTCTTCTGGAAGGTGGTGCCCTCTCAGTGCCTGATATCCACCTGGCACAAGAAGAATAAACCTGGCAGTGAGCACTAGACACCCACCATCCAGGCCATCATCGACCAGTTCAGAAGTGTGGCCAGCATCGTCATCACCACCTGCCTCGGGGACGCGGGCATGACAGCCCAGGACAGGGCGAGGGTGGTAGAGCACTGGGTCCAGGTGGTCCAGGTGTGCCGTGGGAGGCCCAGTAGAGTCCCTCTCTGGAGACTTGGGAACTGCCTCTCCACCTTTATCAGCTCCCAGGATTGAAGTGTGTGGTCTAAGCTCCTGCAAGTCCCTAAGCCCTTCCTGCCAGGGGCCCCGCTGACCTTGACTCCAGGTCCCAGTGAGAGGCTGCTCACTTCCTACCTGGCTCCTTCCCTGGGTTGAGCTAAACTTCTCCTCCTTGTGAGTGTTACTTTCTGCGTGGTAAATGTCCTTCTGGGGCTCCCTGAGCATCTGTCTCATCCAGGAGGGGAGATGTAAATAGAAGGGGACTGAAGCTAGAGCAAGCGGGCCTCCAGTGCCCAACCTCACACCTCATTCTCTTCCCTTCCCCAGGAGTGCGAGATCTGGAAGACCTTCTCCTTGCCCCGCACTTTCATCTCGGCTCTGCAGAAAACCTCCACAAGCCACCTGAAGAACACACGGGGGTAAGTTTCCCTGTGGGTAAGCCTCTCTCCATAGGAAGACCAGGATGGATGGGGGATCTCCTGTATGTCTGCCATTGGCGCCTCAGTCAGCCGGGAACTCCTGGGAGGCAGCAAATGCTGGGGACAGGGCCTGGGAGTGGGTAGTTGGTCTCTAAGTCTCCTGGTGTCCTTAGTGAACCAGTTCTGCTTCAGGACTCGGTTTCCCTAAATGTCAGCTATTGGGTTGAGCCACATTGGAGATTTTCAAGTGTTTATAGCAACAGAACTCTATGGCCAGTTGAAACTCATAGTGGTCAAAACAGAGCTGCTCTGTAGAGCTGGGGAGTGGAGACCCCAGTGAGCAACAGGAGAGCCCCCTCCCAGTCAAATGAGACCTTAGTGCTCAGAGGAGCCAAGTGAGAACACTCCTCTAGGCAGGTTGAATCTCTTGGGTTCTCAAAGAAAAGGGATTTGCACGCAGACCCCTCACATTATCCCTAAATTTATCCTTCCCTCTTTCCCCTCTCCTCGAGTAAAGCTCTGAAAAACTTAAGGAGCTCTATAGCCAAGATGAGTCCTTGAGCAGAGACCTGATGACCAAGATAGAGTGGAAGCTGTGGGTCTGGAAAGAGAGGAGGGGGGAAGGGGCAGGGGTACTGGGCAGGCTGTGGTTTTGATAGTTTCTCACTTGAACTTTCTCTGAAACATTCCAGTCTATCTTGTCCAGGTTAACAAGCAGAGGGATCTGTTCAGCTAATGGGCAGCAGGGTGCCATTTTTGGGCAGGAGGCCCTGGTCATGGTACACAGTGGTGTTGGTTGGGCTGTTCCAGGAGGAGTTGCTGAGCTGGTGCTATCAGCAGGTCTCTGGCTTCCGTGCACGTCCATCCTGCTGGATGTAGCTTCTTCCAAGCTGTTGCGGTGGGTTTAGCCCTCAGCCTAAACCTGTCCTCAGGAAGCCAGGTCCCTACTGCTCCTTCTGTCTTCACCATGTCTCCAAGGGGAGGGCCCCCTGCCTGTGCCAGGGACATGCATGGCAGAGGATTCCCATGGTCCAGGTGGACAAGCAGGCTGCTCATCCTTGGGCCTGAACGGCTGGACCAGAGACAGATGTGTGTGCTTTCGGGGACCCTCCCGGACTCCTAGAGCAGTCACTCGAGTCAACAACAAGAGTCTCATCTGAGTGCCTGGTTGGCAATGACATATGCCCCCAGGGGCTTATGAGAAGCGTCTAGGCAACTCATGGATTCTTAGTGGATCCTGCTGAAAGGACGTAAGGAGCTTCACGTAAATGAGGAAGCAAAGCGTCCTGTCGCCACCTTCCCAGTGGATCAGAGGTGGCACATTAGGGGTTCAGTTCCTGAGTGGATAAAGAAAGAGTTCAGGGCAGGGGAATGTCCTGAGGGGTTCCTTGGTGAGGAGAAGGCTTTGGCATGGCCTCTGGCCCAGCCTGGGGGCCAGACACTCCACGAGACTGGGGCAGGCAGGAGCCATGCAACCAGACCCCCAAGACACCCCGTCCTCTCCACTGCTCGGCCCAGGACCAAGCTGTGAGAGCTCAGGGGACAGGACTGTTGTCAGTGGTGGGGCTGCGGGTTAGGTGACGATGTGGGAACAGGGCATTTGGCTGGGAGGAGCAAGCGGCCTCTCTTCTTTGGGCCCCTGATCAACTCACTGCCCCTGTTTGGGCCTCTGTCTCCTCATCAGGGAAGGGAGGGATGGTGATTGTGTGGTTCAGGCCTCACACGGTGATTATGAGTTAAGAGGGAGGAAAGGACTGTGGGAACTTTCTGCCTGCTCCACCTGGAGGGGTGAGGGCGAGCACAATGATGACAGTCATGTGATACTGAGTCCTCAGGAGTACCCGTGAGGTAGCTGGAGTTCTCACACCTTCCATATGAGAAAAAAGGCTCGGGGAGGCCAGACCGAAAACCCAAGCTGACACCCAGAGTGAAAGATGGAGCTGGGCTTGTTCTAGAATCACAACACCTTGGAGGATGTATTGGCATTGGTACCAGTTGACTTGAGTCAGATGTCCAGGTTCGGAGGCCAGTGGTGCTGGAGAGAAATGTGGTGAGGGGACTATGGCCTTACTGACACTCTCCTCGACCTTGAGAGGAGGGGCCCTCCACGTTTGCCCCACCGCAGATCAGCCCCCATAGAGTGCAGGAGAAGCAGCAGCAGCAGCAGGTGAGTGTGCCTGTGGGGGAGGGGCTCCGCTCTCCCAGCTGGAGGCCTCAAATCAAGAGAGGACGGCCCTTCGTCTTGCTGCCACAGTGTCTGAATCCCCCAGTAGAAGTGACCAGGAGGAGGGCCTGGGAGATCTGGTGCAGGATTATTGTTGTGGGGAGGGCCAGGGACCACATACCCTGTGATTTGCCTGAAGCCAGCCCTGGGAGGTGAGGAGGAGGAGTGTGGTGTTCTTGGGGTGTGAAGGGAGGAGGAATTGATGGGAGGCTGCTAAGGGTCCTAGGCTGCTCCCCATGGGAACCCTGGGGTGTGCCAGGAGGCTGAGGGTGAAGACTTTTCAGAGGAGGATCTGCAGGGGCCTGACTTGAGAGCAAGGGCTCATCCCACCCACACTCTGACGTCACAGAGTGTCATCCCTTATATTGGCACTTTCCTTGGTCACCTGCTGTTGCTGCACTGGCTGATGGGTGATAATCTCGAGGTGGGTGCACCTGAGGACCAGGCATTGAGGACCAGGATCCTGAGCCTTGGGATGTGGGAGCCCCTGAACTGAACTCTGAGCTCTCAGCACTTGGCACATCTCTCCTGAGAGCCTCGCAGCCGCCCCTCGGAACTGGGACATCAGGCACATCTTAGGGATGAGAGAACACAGGTTCCACCTGAGACACCCATTCTGGTTACCCAGGCTGGGGAAGCTCAGAGCTGCCTGATGGCACAGCTGCGTCAGGTTTTATCTGAGCTGGACTCAGCCTCTCCCTCCCATGCTGCCCATGGAGGGAGAGAGGATTCGGGCCCCTCCAAGTCAGGCAGCACATAAGTGGCTGAGCAGTCCCCTCTGCCTGAGGCCTCAGCCTCGAAGTCTGTCATGAGAGAGGTTTGTGCTGCCAGGTCCCTTAGCCTCTCCCCCATGCCCTCCTTCTCTGGAGCCCAGAGCCAGGCCTAGGTCCAAGTCCTGTTTTCTCTGCATGCCCGGCCCCCTCTGGGGACCTGGCAGTAGTGCAACTTGAGAAGGGGTGGGCCTAGGGGGCTAGTCAGCCTAGGAGGCTTTGTCTGATGGACTCTGGCTGTCTGCCTTCCAGGGGAATGAGATCAACCTGAGAAGAGGACTGAAGTGAACAGCTGCCGCACCCCCTTCAGGGGAGGGGAAGGAAGAGGAATTCAGAGACCCTCTGGGCAGAACAGTCCCTGGCTCCAGCCCCTGTATCTTACATTGAGTGGAAGAGTTTGATAACAGAGAAGTGGGAGACCCATCCAGTTGGCAGGTGGGTTGAGGGGAAGATGGCATCAAGGAAAAAGTCCTGGAGGAGGCGCTGCTTATTCCCATTCTGAGAACAGGTAAAACCTGGTAGGGAAGGAGGATTTCCAGGACTGGTCCCCTCCCCACCCCTGACACCTGACAAGGCCCATGCAGCATCCCTCACCCAGGCCCTAACTGCAGCCTCTCGTTCCCTCTGGTCCCAGGAATACCCAGTCATGAGGGAGATCCTGCTGTTCTAGGTGGCCACAAAGAATTACAACGTAGAGCTGATTTGGTGCCTGGTTCCAGGACATGGAGCTACTCAACAAGAATGAGAAGTGAGGCCGGGCAGGAGTTGGGTGAGGGCAGGGGTGGACTCTCCCTGTTGGCCAGTCCAGAGATCCTGTCTCCGTGGCCCTCCACTCAGCCCCAGGCCTTATTGCATGGCGACCTCTGGGACACCCAGACTCCAGCTGCTGGGCAGGCAGTGGGGGGACACGTGAGCTGTGGTTTCTCTTAGGTTCACAGGAGCCTCTCTGTCCTGGAGCTACAGCCTCTCCTGCCAGCTGGACCTCCAGACCTAGGTGGCCATCAGAATACTCAAGGCCAAGAAGAACCTGCCATCATCAAGGTCAGGGGTGAGTGAGTGTCTGGGCCGGGGTGACTGACTCCTAGGGGTTCAGTAAGGTTTCGGGCTAAGCATGGCCTTGGGTAGTCGAACAGCTGGCACTGGGATCCCAGCTCCACTACTGAGCAGTCCTGTGAATGGAGTGACTCTCTTCAGCTTCCTGAGACTCCGTTTCCCTCTCTGTGAAATAGGTGATACTAAATGATCGCTCACATGGCAGTGACAAATGGGGTACTGGTGGCTGACAGCACTGAGCACAGGGTCTGGAGCACCCAGTGTAGTGGGGACAGGGTGGGGGCCATGATTCTTCCAGGCCACCAAGATAACCCGACTCTTCTGCTCAGTCCCCAGGCCCCAACATTGAGCCCCGTACCAGTGACCGATCACAGCCCCATCCTCAGCAATGGGGACACAGCTGGGAGGTTTTCCATGCACTGGGCCAGCTCCTACCTCCTGACGGGAAGGGGAGCATTGTAAGCTGATTCCTGCGACCCCTGATGCCCGAGAGAGGGGACACACCCACCTCAGCTCCCTGATGTCTCTACCCCAGCAACTATTCACCCACTGGGGAGGCACAGAAGTTATTTGTTGTAAACAATAAATGTCATATTTGAATATTATATTAAAGTCCTGTTCCCTTTACGGCCTGGGAGTTGTGGTGTGGTTCTCTCGCTTTCTGTAGGCATGTAAGTGAGACACTGAATCTCACATTTCTCCTTGAATCACGAACTCTTCCGGGTCATCAGCTTATTGTACGTGGGAGAAGGGAGAAGGGCCAGCCCCTTCCCTGGCTAGTGGGGACACCCCCAAATTCCCCTAATTCCGAAGACCAGTTCATTTCAGTATCATTCAGCTCCTCCAGCAGCAGACGTGTCCCCCTGCCTGTTCTCTTGGGATTTAAATGTTGAAGGTACTTTCACAGGCAGAGCAACAACCACTGAAATGTGGGTGTCTTTAAAACAGCACTACCCAGGACCATGTCGTGCCACAGGCAGGGGCTGCCTTTCTACATTCTTGAGGAACAGGGAACATTTTCTGCTTCTCTTGTTGAGATTTCTTTTGACTAAATTTTAGGAACTTGTAGTTTTCTAGTTCAATCTCTGGAATTGCATCAGCTCTAAGTGGGGAAAACAATGTAAAAAGATCAAAACGTGCAGTTGGAGAGGACAAGGCCCAAGGAAGCTCATTTGCAAATGGACTAAAGGCAGGAAGGACCTCGCTCCTGAGGCCCCTCTAGGGGCTCCCTGTTCACCCCTGACCCGGATTTGAATCCTGCTGTGATCCTTGTCCAAGACTCTGAATTCCTTTTCCTGCTTGTTTTATATCCAGGCGGAAAGATTTGTGACACAGCTTTTAAGGCTACTGCTGGGACTCGTTCCATAAACATGACTGCTCCCTGTGAACTAGGATTTTCAGCACCCCTGCCTTCCTTAAGCAATTCCCTTTAGGGCAGAAATTCCCTAGAACGTCCCAAGCCTCCTCTCTGGCTTGGCCAGAGGATCCCCGGAGAGCTCTACTTTGACAGTATAAGGGACCATAATCCTGGCCAGTGAGTGACCCCATACTGTCCCTTGCTGTCCAAGGTGACATCTGAGCCCGTGTCATTCTTAGGTCCATGATCTTGGACAATCATCCAGTTTACACACTAAGTGTTGGTGTTACCAACTCGTCCAAATGGGGCAATTGGGCCCGAGCCCTTAAACTGTGTCACCCCTGGGTGGTTGTGTTTTTTTCCCCAATCCTGTGCTGTGGTTACATTACCACAACCTCCTGGGGTGTGAAGGCTGTTTGGAGCTTTGAAAGATGAGGTATGACAGGGGTGTGGGGGGCTCCAGCAGGGAATGTCACTGAACTGCTGGTCCATGGACGTGCATGAACACAGCCTTACCAATTAAAATACTGAAATGCTTCCCATCTGGTGGTGAACAGACACTGCTCTGAGCTCACACAGAGAACCCACCCCATATCTAGGAGATTTCAAATGGTTGTCAAGTGGCATTTTGAACCTCATCACTTGGGAACACCCTGTAAGACAAGGGACAGATGAATCACTTGGCACTTGTGAGGTATCCCCTCCTTTCTGATGGCTGCAAGTGTCACCCAGACACACAGGCTGCACTCTGCCAGGGAAGCCTTGTCAGAACAGCCAGAAGTTGAGGATGAACCCTGGTTCCCCTCATCTCAAGACCTTCCTGACATGGCACTGCCACCCAGGAAAGTGATTTGGTAATGGAAATACTGGGAAGGCCGTACTTGCCCTCCAAAGAGAAAGAGAAGTGCCAACAGTGAAAGCTTGATCCCTCAAATAGACAATTAAATCCCAACAAGCAGTGGTTTCTTTCAGCATTACTGATCCTGAAAAGATCTCTTTCGGTAATAGCACGATCCCCCAACTGCCATGTCCATTTCCATGAATCACACTTCCAACACATATGGATGTAAAATACTGTGGGGAATCTGGTATTTCCTTAGATGCAACTCTGAATTGGCATGCACCAGAGAACTGAAAAATGGATACCTAGAAGTAAATATCTAATTTGAGAACATAGACAGAAAAGTGATTTGAAATAATATTTTGGAGTCTATTGGAATATTACACAAAAAGAATAATCCACTTTATGTAGGTTTTACTGTGACTGTGATGGGAAAAGCTGAATCATCCAGTGACGTTGATAACTGGCTGCTGACTTTAAAGTACAAATAAATATTGTACATAGTAAAGGAAAATGAGAAAACAGCATGAAAAAGGAAGATCTTTCTCTCCTCACCTGAAACTCAACCTCTCACCTCAGAAAGAAACCGCTATCTATATTTTCTTTGTCACGCAGCAGAGTTTAATAAAAGAAAAGTATTGGTATATTTTAAAAGTTCAAGAGCTCAAAGCACGGAAACATTAGGGACGCAGCCATGAGACCTCACTGAGGTGCCTGCTCCATTTCATCTGCTGTCAGGACGGCCTTCTTGGCCCCTCACTTTCTCTGCCTCGCTAGCGCCATCTGCCTCGCTCACTGTCCGCCATCAGTGCTATCACTAGTCTCGCTCCTGTGCTCTTCACTGCCCTTTTCTCCTTCCTGATACCTTCCTCAGTCGTCAGAAATTGTTGGCAGTCGAGCTGTGGAATGCCCATATCAACTCCAGGAATCATCTCTGCCAAATCTGAAGACCAGCAGAAGTGCTCAAGTGACCTGGAATGCAGACCACCTGCGAGCACACCTGGCAGGGATTCACCTGTGTGACTAGGTGCAAGTTTTTGCAATGCTTTGGCAAGATTGAAAGGACTTACGAGTTGTCCTGCACTGCTGCAGGCCTGGAGTCCTTGCGGTCTCTCAGCCCAGCAGACTTGGTGGGGCTGGTCCAAGGAATCCTCCCAGAAACCCGTCATTGCCAGGATGTGATGGGATTCTAGTCACCGTCCTCTTGAACATGTCACTGGACATCCTCAAAGGGATGGAGATGCTTAAACCAGGCTTTGGTTTGGACTGGTTTTCACAGTTATGCTGCTTCCTCTGTGAAGACGTGACTGTCATCCTTCTTATCATCCTTCTTTTCCTCTTACCCTACAAAAACCAATCATGAAAGTGGGTCAAATGATAAAAGAAGCCTGCCTTTTTAGGACAATTATCCTGGCTGTTTTGTACTTCCACCCCCCCTCTATCCTCTGGGGATAGATCTGACCTGTGTCTTGGGATGTCATCAGGCAGATTTGCATCAAGAACAGAAAGCTCAAGGTCAAAATTCAAGGCTACTCCAGATCATTTCTCCCCCTCCATCCTGTTAATACCCCCTCCTTGTTTGAGTGTGATTCTATTCTCTTCTTGTCCTTGTCACTCTCAACCGCACAAGTCCTGGCACTCCCACTCAGGACAGTCAGTCCCCAGTCCTTTACTAAAACCCAAATCTTACCATTTCTGTGTTTTCTGTCTACTAATTTGCTTAATCCATTGACCACTGGGTGTTCATAGAGTTTAAATCAATAGTGATATTATCAACCACCCCGTGTTAACGACTTCCTCCAATCTTCCAGATGTTCACATAATCCTAGTGGTTATGTTCAAAAGTAAATAATTCAGAAAACATATTCACCCACCACAAATTCCTGATCTCTAATATTTTTATTCAAACACTCATACAGTAGATACCTGTCCCTCAAGGTCAGAAGTAATGCCAGATCACCAATCCTCACCTTAATTTCCTCCTACACCTATCTAATCCTGGATTCCATGGACTACCATCACAATAATTTACTTGGAAATATAAAAAATTCCTTACCACTCATTTATTTTGTAAGCCTCCAACCCCAGAAGATCCCGATTATCTGCCATGCCGCAGCTACTGCGGGTCTTATAACAAGCTGAAGAAAAAGCACGAAACACGATCTTTTGGTACCACTGTAAACACAAAACCGTCTGCATCAACTGGGAAGCACCCATAACGCCTGGAAATTGTGTTCTCCTTTTTTTCTGTTGGCTCAATAACAAAAAGACAAATCAATTTAAAATATGGGCAAGAGACCACAATAGACTTTTTCCAATGAAGACATACAAGTGGCCAATAGGTGTCTGAAAAGGTGTTTGGCATCGTTAACCATCAGGGAATGCAAATCAAAACCACAATGAGGTATCACTTCACACTTGTTAAGATGGCGATTATCAAAAAAACTAAAGATGACAAATATTGATGAAGATGTGGAGAAAAGGAAACCTTGTGGAAATATAAACTAGTACAGCCATTATGGAAAACAGTATGGAGGTTCCTCCAAAAAAGAAAACTAGCATATGATCCAGCAATCCCACTTCTGGTGTATACCCACAGGAATTGAGATCAAGGTCTCAAAGAGATACCTGTACTCTAATGTTCATTGCAGCTAATTCACAATAGCGAAGATATGGAAGTAACCTAAACGTCATTGATGGATGAATGGATAAAGAAATGGAATATTCGTCAACCTTGAAAAAAGAAGGAATTCTTGCCATTTTTGACAATATGAGGGACCTAGAAGATATTATGCTAAGTGAAATAAGGCAGACAGAGAAAGGCAAATACTTATATGTGCAATGTAAAATTGTCAAACTCATACAAGCAGAGGTTAGAATGGTGGTTGCCAGTGGCTGGAGGGATGGGGGAATGGGGAGCTGTTTATCAAAGGATACAAAGTTTCAATTATCAAGATAAATCAGTTCTGGAGATGTAGGATATGGCCTAGTGTCTTCATCTAACAAAACTCTATTGCATACGTCACATTTGCTACTTGAGTAGATACTAAGAGTTCTTACCACAGAATGATAGTAATAAAGGAGGTGAGAGAAAACTTTGGAAGGTGATGAATATGTTTGTGGTCTTGATGGTGATGACAGTCTCAAGGGTGTATACTTATGTCCAAATTCATCAAGCTGTATATAGAAAAGTATGACACCATCGTTGATTCTTCTGCACCTTGAAACATGCCATGTCCTCATCACAAGAGAAAAATATTTGTAACTATGTATGGACGGATGTTAACTGGACTTATTATGGTGATCATTTCAATATATACTCAAACATTGAATCATTACGTTGTACCCATGAAACTGATATAATGTTGTATGTCAACTTTACCTCAATAAAAAAAACCACAACAGACAAAACCATTTGAATATTGTAAATGAGTTCAGTGAATCCCTGAAAGTGCCCCATTCCCATATGAGAGTTAAAGGAAGCAGAGAGGATGAAGCAAATGGAAGAAAGTTGTATAAAACAGTATTCAAATTAAAATCATTTAAGTTGCTATCAGCTCCTTGTGGCAAAGTTCTGTGCGCACTAATCTTCTTTCACATTTTTCCTGGAAATCATACTGTCAGATCCAACCCATAACAGTTACATCATTTGCTCTAATAAGACAATTTCAACTTAATAAATAAAACAAACAGCATCCCTTATGTATGAATAAAGTTAGTGAACTTTACAGAGAAAAGAGCATATTTGCACAATCTCAATAAAGGAAACAGAAGAACTGAATGATGATCAAGTCTCATTCAAGCTTATCTTTGAAAGTCAGTAAGACGAGGTTATCTTTTCAAGGATGTGTGTAGAGCTGTCAGCCTTGGAAGATAGAAATAGTGGCCTCCTCTGGAGCAAAGAGCAGGCTTGCTTACTGCCCAGTATAATAAAAATAACACCACCCCAGGGCAAAGGTTAGCAGACATCCTGCCCGTTATCAAAGATTTGAATTCCTTAGGCGCTGAGATCTTGCAACCCTCTGCATGTCACCTGGCCCACTGTGTATCACCCTGTAGGAAGTCAGATTTAGTGAACTGGTGCAGATGATGATACTCTGGCCACTGCTATTGCTGTGTCATTGAGTCCTTTCTCTCTGACCCATGACTCTCGTGTCTTTTGTCAGCATCTGCTAAACCATTGTAGGCTAACTTATTAGCTTGCAGGTAAGGTAAAATATCAGACCTTTCACAGTTCCCGACAAGCCCTTAAAGTAACTAGTAGTCTTAGGAACAGAGAGCTATCCAGAACAATATGCATGGATGGTCTTCATAGAAGACTTCATGCAACAAAATCTTTAATAAGTCTCTCTAATATCCTTTATTTCTAACCCAATTAGAAGGGGAGGCACCAAACTATTAGAGACCTAGGGCGTGTGCAAGCCACCTTTGGCAAGATGTATTTTCCAGGAATGGGTGTTATATATAGTTTAACTCAGATTCAGTAGTGATTGTCACTCAGATAGAAAGATATTTCTTTCCATCTACTTACAAGCTGAGATAAGAAAGTGCCTTCCCTAAGACATGTGTGTGAAATCCTCTCTCAAGGCTCTCCATGGCACTGTGCACAACTTGGTTTTGGATGGCGATCTTTAAGAGCAGGGAGAAAGGGAGATTGGGCACCAAGTTGTTTCCAGGAATGGGTCTTATACATAGTTCAACTCAGTAGTAATGAATGCCTCTCAGATACCAAGGTGTTTCATACCATCTACATTCAAACCCGGAAAAGAAATTGTGTTCTCCAAGGCATTTGAGAGTGATCCTGCCGCAAGGCCCTACATGGCCCTGTTTACAAGCCTGCTTTTGGAAGGAGATCTGTAGCAGCTGGAAGGAAGGGAGATTGGGCATGAAGTTATGTCCAGAAACAGGTGCTATACATAGGTTAGTTCAGTTGTACTAACGATTACCACTCATATAGCTACTTGTTCCTAGACTGTTACTTACAAGGTGGTTCAGAAAGTGCCTTATCACGGAGTATGAGATTCGTTCTCAGGGCAAAAAATGGCATTATGTTCCAAACTGGGTTCAGGTTTTTCACCGCTACAAGATGGAAAGAAGAGAAGGTAGGCACAAATTTATTTCCAGGAATGGGCTTTACACATACTTTTGCTAAGCTGTAGGAATGATTGCCACTCATATACAAATTTGTTTATGGACTTCTACTTAGAAGACTGCATCAGAAATTTCCTTCTCAAAGGAATGTAAGATTAATTCTCAGGTTCAAAAATGGCATTATTTTTCAAATTATGTTCCTGGGTGAGCAAAGTGATCCTTACAACATGGGAGGAAGAGAGATTATGCACAAAGTTCTTTCAGGGATTAGGTGTTATACACCTTTTAACTCCACTTTAATAATGATTGTCATTCATTTACAAACTTGTTCCTGTATATCTACATATAGGCTGGGATTAGAAAGTGTCTTCTCATAGGAAAGTGAGATACCTCCTCAGGGTCTGAATGCCAATATGTTCCAAAATATTTAGGTTGGTGATGCTTACGAGCTGGAAGGAAGAGAGATTGGGCACCAAGTTATTTTCAAGAATAGGTGATATATATTCCATTTATGCTGTAGTAATGATTGCCATTCATATTCAAACTTGCTCCTAGACATTTACTTACAAGCCAGGATCAGAAATTGCCTTCTCAAAGAAATGTGAGATTCGTTCTCAATGGCCAAATTGGCATTATTTACCAAACCACGTTTTGGGTTGTGATCCTTACGTGATTGAAGGAAGCGAGATAAGGCACAAAGTTATTTCCGGGAATGGGTGTTATACAAAATAAAACTCACCACTACTAATGATTGAAACTCATATAGCAATGTTTTCCTAGACATATACTTAGAAGCCAGGATTAGAAAGAACCTTCTCAAGGGAATGTGAGTTTTGTTGTCCAGGTGCAAAATGACAGTATCTTCGAAATCTGGTTTAGGTTTCTGATCTTTATGAGACGGAAGGAAGAGAGATTAGGCACAAAGTTACTTCCAGGAATGGGTGTTATGTGAAGTTCACCTCAACTGTAGTAATGATTGCCAATCATATAGTAACTTGTTCCTGAACATCTACATAAAAGCCAGGATCAGAACATTCCTTCTGAAAGCAATGTGGGACTCCTTCTTAAGAACTGAAATGGCATTATTGTCCAAATCTGGTTTAGGTGTGTGATTCTTACGAGATGGAAGGAAGAGAAATTAGGCACAAAGTGATCCAGGATTGGGTGTTATAGCAAGTTTGTCAGCTGTAGTAATGACAGTCACACCTATACAAACTTGTTCCTAGGTGTCTACTTAGAAGCTGGTATCAGAGAGTGTGTTCTCAGAAGATGTGAGATTCCTTATAAGGCCTGAGAGGGCACTATGTTCCAAACCTGGTTGACGAGGGTGGTCCTTACGAGCCGGAATGAAGAGAGTTTGGGCATGAAGTTATTTCCAGGAATGGCTGTTAGTCACAGTTTAGCTCAGCTGTAGTAATGATTGCCAAACATATACAAACTTGTTCCTACACTTCTACTTAGAAGCCGGGATAAGAAGGCTCCTTCTGAAAGGAATATGAGGTTCCTTCTCTTTTTTCTTTATGAGAAATATCAGCCCTGAGCTAACGTCCATGACAATCCTCTTCTATTTGCTGAGGAAGTCTGGCCCAGACCTAACATCCATCCCAATCTTCCTCCACTTTATGTGGGATGCCACCACAGCATGGTCTGACAAACGGTGTGTCCGTGTGTGCCCGGTATCCGAACACGGGCCACCAGCAACAGAGGGTGCACACTTAACCACTACGCCATGGGGCTGGACCCGATGAGGTTCCTTCTCAAGGCCCTAAATACCATGATGTTCCAAAAATGGTTGAGCAAGTTGATCCAGATGAGATAAAGGAAGAGAGATTAGGCACAAAGTGATTTCCAGGAATGGCTGTTATACATATTTTAGCTCCTGTCATCATGATTGCCACTCATATGCAAACATGTTCATAGAAATTTACATACAGGTCAGGAACACAAAGGTCCTTCACAAAGGAATGTGACATTCCTTCTCAGGGCCCAAAATCGCAATATGCCCCAAACCTGGCTTAGGTTTGTGATCCTTATTGGACGGAAGGAAGAAAGATTGGGCACAATGACATTTCCATGAATGAGTTTTCTACATAGATTAACTCAGGTGTAGTAATGATTGTCACTAATATACAAACTTGTTCTTAGACATCTAC
This sequence comes from Diceros bicornis minor, assembly GCF_020826845.1. Classification (NCBI taxonomy): domain Eukaryota; kingdom Metazoa; phylum Chordata; class Mammalia; order Perissodactyla; family Rhinocerotidae; genus Diceros; species Diceros bicornis. Next base: position 460,112 of record NW_026691124.1, on the reverse strand, counting down.
ATCACCCCAGGATCAGAAAGTGACTTCTCAAAGGAATGTGATATTCCTTCTGAAGGCCTGAAACAGCAATATGTTCCAAACTTGGTCGAGGAAGGTGGTACTTACGAGCTGATAGTAAGAGAGATTGAGCATGAAGTTTTTTTCCAGGAATTGATGTTATTCATAGAATAGTTCCGTTGTACTAACGATTGCCACTTATATAGAATCTTGTTCCTGGACATATACTTAGAAGCAGTGATCAGAAAGTGCCTTCTTAAAGGAATATGAGATTCCTTCTCAAGGCCGGAAATGGCAACATGTTCCAAACGTGGTTGAGGAAGGTGGGCCTTATGATCTGGAAGGAAGGGAGACCGGCACGAAGTTATTTTCAGGAATAGGTGTTATTCATAGTTCAGCTCAGTTGTAGTAATGATTCCACTCATATACAAACTTGTTTCTAGGGATCTACTTAGAAGCTGGGATCAGAAAGTTCCTTCTCAAGGTAGCGTGAGATTCATTCTCAAGGCCCAACATGCTATTACCTTCAAAACCATGCTTAGGAATGTAATCCTGTAGAGCTGGAAGGAAGAGAGATGGGGTAGGAAGATATGTTGAGGAATGGTTCTTATACATAGTTTAGCTCAGCTGTAGTAATGATTGCCACGCATTTAGAAACTCGTTACTAGACATTTACTTACAAGCCGGGATCAGAAAGTACTTTCTCAAAGGCGTGTGAGATTTGTTCTCAAGGGCCTGAAATGGCATTATGTTCCAAAGCTGATTTACTTTTGTGATCCTTACGAGATGGAAGGAAGAGAGAAGCACAGCTCTATTAGTGATTGCCACTCACATACAAACTTGATCCTAGACGTCTACGTGCAGGCTGTGATCAGAAAATGCTGTCTCAAAGGAATGTGAGATTTCTTCTCAAGGTCTGAAATGGCAATATGTTCCCAACTTGCTTGAGGAAGGTCTTCATTACGAGCTGGAAGGAAGATAGATTGGGCATGAATTTATTTTCAAGATTGGGTGTTATTCAAAGAATAGTTCAGTTGTAGTAACGATTGCCACTTATATAGAATCTTGTCCTGGACATCTACTTAGAAGCAGGGATCAGAGAGTGCCTTCAAAGTAGTGTGAGATTCATTCTCAAGGCCTGAAATGGCACGATGCATGAAACTTGGTTTATATTTGTGATCCTTATGAGATTGAAGGAGGAGAGATGAGGCAAAAATCTTTACCAGGAATGGTTGTTATAGACAGTTGAGCTCAGATCTAGTAATGATTAACACCCATAGACATACTTATTCCTAGACTTCAACATTCTGGACAGGATCAGAATGTGCCTTCTCAAAGGAATATGAGATTCCATCTCAAGGAGTGACATGGCAATATGTTCCAAACCTGGTTTAGCTTTGTGATCTTTATGAGTTGGAAGGAAGAGAGATGAGACACAATGTTATTTTCAGGAATTGGTATTATACACAGCTTAGCTCAGCTGTCGTAAAGCTTGCCACTCATTTACAAATTGTACCTAGACGTCTACTTCCACTCTGGGATCAGAAAGTGCCTTCTCAAAGGAATGCGAGAATCCTTCTCAGGGCCCAATAAGGCAATATGGTCCAAAACTGGTTTAGTTTAGTGATGCTTAGTGCTAGAAGGAAGAGAGTTTTTACATGAAGTTATTTCGAGGAATGTGTATTATATGTCATTTTATTCAGCTGTAGTACTGATTGATGCTCCAATATAAACTTGTTCCTAGACATCTACTTAAATGAAGTTATCAGTAATTGTCTTCATAGAGGAATGTGAGATTTGCTCTCAACGACCAAAATAGCATTATGTTCTAAACCTGGTTTAGGAAGGTGATTCTCACGAGCTGAAAGGAAGAGTGAGTGAGCACAAAGATACTTCCAGAGATGGGTATTTTATACAGATGAGCTCAGCTGTAGTGATGATTGCCACTCATATACTAACTTGTTCCTGGACATCTACTTACATGCTGGGACGTGAAAGTGCCTTCTCAAAGGAATGTGATATTCCCTCCTAAGCCTCGAAAGAGCAATATATTCAAAACCTGTTTTAGGAATGTAAACATTCAGAGCTGGAAGGAAGAGAGATTTGGCATGAAGTTATTTCCAGAAATGGCTGTTAGCCATAAGTTAGCTTAGCTGTATTAATGATTGCCGCTCATATACAAAGTCGTTTTTAGACATTTGCTTACAAGCCTGGGTCAGAAAGTGCCTTCTCAAAGGAATAAGAGATTCAATCTCAAGGCCTGAAACTGCATTCTGTTATATACCTGTTTTAGGGTTCTGATCTTTATGAGATGGAAGGAAGAGATAGTGGGCAAGAAGTTATTTCCAACAATAGGTGCTATACATGGTTCAGCTAAGCTCCAGTAATCATTGAAATTCAATTACTAACTTGTTCCTAGAGCTCTACTTAGAACCTGGGATCAGAAATTGCTTTCTCAAAGGAATGTGATATCCCTTCTCAAGGCCTGAAATGGCAATATGTCGCCAACCTGGGTAAGAAAGGTGGACCTCATTTGCTGGAAGGAAGAGAGACAGGGCACGAAGTTATTTCCTTAGTTGTTACTGGCAAAAGTGCCTGAGCAGTGGTATTTTGTCTTTCCATTGAGAAGGCAGCCTCAGTGCAGGCAACATACCAAAAGGAAAAAAAAACACTTTCCATTATGACCCTCAAAAACTAAATGGAAATGTTTTTCTCCACAGAGTATGTTCATTAGATGGATACTATAGATATTCTCTCCCAGCTGCAGTGGAAAGTTTAAAAGCTCTCAGTGGTAGATGCTCCTTTAACCTACTTGCGAGAGATGTTAAGCAAGAACTTGCCAGCATTACATGGGAGAGATTTCTCTTTTTTGTGTGTGAGGAAGATCAGCCCTGAGGTAACATCCGATGCTGATCCTCCTCTTTTTTGCTGAGGAAGATTGGCCCTGAGATAATATCTGTGCCCATCTTCCTCTGCTTTATATGGGACGCCACCACAGCATGTCCTGGCAAGCAGTGCGTTGGTGCGTGCCCAGGGTTGGGAAACTGAAAACCCCAGGCCACCAAAGTGGAGCGTGCACACAAAACTGTTTGCGCCACCGGGCAGGCCCCAGGGAGAAAATTCTTAACTAAATGTCGTTAACAGCAATGTTGAGAGAGGCAATTTTCAGGATAGTCCTCTACAGATGCAAGCAAGAATTTTGCTCCAGACTGGCCTTTCCATTTACAGATGCTATAGATGCTATCTCCCAGGTGTACTGAAATTTTAAAACCTCTCATATGAAGATGTTACTTACACTTATTGGGTACTTGTGTTAAACAAAAGTGTTCGTCATGATATGCTAGTGAGACCCTGAATGTAGTTTGAACTGCAGTGTATTCAAATTCTCAAGATGATCCTAAACAGCTACAAGGAGGAGTTTCTCTGAAGAGTCATCTGTCATCGAATGGATGGTAAGGATAATCTGCACCACCTGTAGTGATAGCTCTCCTTGTAAGATGATCCTGAAAACTACTGACAAACTTGGTTGCTTAGTGGTGTTTTGTCATTCCATTGGGAAGACAGCCTCAATGCAGGCAATGAACGGCAAAAGCATAAGGTACTGAACCACATCGTCCAAAAATCTACATGGAAGAGTTTTTTTGCACAGGATACGTTCATGTACTGGACGTTATGGATATAGTGTCCCAGCTGCGGTGGAAAGTTTAAAAGCTCTCAGAGGCAGATCCTGCAGAAAGCTACTGGCAATCTGAGTTCAGCAAGGTCTTTCTTTCATTAAATGGGGAAAGAATTACTAAGTGAATGTTGTTAACTCCAAGGATGCAAAGGAAATTTTCAGGATAGTCCTATACAGATATTAGCAAGAAATTTTCTCCACAATGAACTGTCATTTTATGGATGTTATAGATACTCCTATCTGTACTGAAACTTTAAAACCTCTCATATGAAGGTATTCTTAACAGATATTTGCAACCTGTGTTAATAGTGTTGATAATGATATCCTGGTGAGACCCTGAAGGTAGACTGAACTACAATGTTTTTAATGTCACTCATGAATATGATTCTAAACAGCGACATGTAAAGTTATTCTTCACACGGTACTTTCGTTGAATGGATGTGATAGAGTTTCTTCCCCGGTTGTGGTGACAATTTTAACATCTCATAGGAATCTGCTCCAAGCAGCAACTGGCAAAATAGGTTTACAGTGGTGTTCTGTTTTACTTTGGGGAGGAGGCCTGAGTGCAGGCAGTGAACTGCAGAGATGAAAAGGCACTTTGCAAGATGATCTTAAAAAGCTTAAATTATGTATGTTCCTCCACAGAGTACTTACATGGAATGTATGGTATAGATATTCTGTCCCAGCTGCAGTGGAAAGTTTAAAAGCTTGCAGAGGCAGATCTGCTGAAAGACACTTGTCATCTGACTTCAGCAAGATCTTTCTTGCCTTACCTGGGAGCGAATTCTTAAGTGCAGGTCGTTAACTGCAATGGTGGAAAAGGCAATTTTCAGCATAATCCTATACAGATACAACAAAGAGATTTTCTCCACACTGAACTCTCATTTTATGGATGTTATAGATACTATCTCCAGCTGTACTAAAAATTTAAAACCTCTCATATGAAGATGTTACTAACAGATATTGGCAACCTGTGTTAAGCAATAGTGTTCATCACAATATGCTAATGATACCCTAGATGCAGGCTGAACTGCAGTGTGTTTAAAGTCATTCATGAAGATAATCCTAAGCAGGTAGGAGAAGAGGTTATCTTCAAGGTATAATTTCATTGAATGGATTTGATAGATCTTCTTTCCGAGGTGTGTTGATAAGTTGAAACTCTCATAGGAAGGTGTTCCTACCGGCTACTGGCAGAGTAGGTTTAGCAGTAGTGTTTGAGGAAACGTGAGTGCAGGCAATGAAATGCAAAGATGAAAATGCAATTGACAATATGATCTGAAGAAGCTAAAAGCAAGTGTTTTCCTCCACATGGTACTTACATGGAATGGATATTATAGATAAGTTCTCCCAGCTGCAGTGGAAATTTTAAAAGCTCTCAGAGGAAGATCATTCTTAAGGGACCTTGCAAGCTGAGTTCAACAAACGTTTTCTTGTTTTACTTTGGAAAGAGAGCTGAGTGAAGGCCATTAAATGCAATGAGGGAAAAGGCAATTTGCATGATGAACCTACACATACACAAATGAGATTTTTACCAAACTTGTCTTTCATATTATGGACGTTATAGATACTCTATCCCAGCAGTACTGAAGTTTTAAAACCTCTAACATAAAGATGTTGCTTTCAGATATTGGCCACCTGTCTTAAACAATATAGATCATCATGATATGCTAGTGGGAACCTGACTAGAGTTTGAACTGCAGTCTATTAAAAGTCTCTTCTCAAGATGACCCTTAACAGCCACAAGCTGGAGTTTCTCTGAAGCGTCAACTTTCTTTGAGTTGATCATAACAATAATCTGCACCACCTGTCGTGATCGTTAGAAAGCTCTCCTAAGAAGATGCTCTGATGGCTACTGGCAAAGGTCATTGAGCAGGAGTGTTTTGTGTTTCCATTGGGAAGGGAGGCTCAGTGCAGGCAATGAATGACAAAGAGGAAAAGGCACTTTACAATATGATCCTAAAAAGCTAAAAGGAAGAATTTTTCTCCGCAAGGTACCTTCCTGAAATGGATGTTATTGATATTCGCTCCCCGCTGCAGTGAAAAGTTTAAAAGCTCTGAGAGGGAGTGCCTCCTTAAAGATACTTCCAAACTGAGTTCAGCAAACATTTTTTACCTGACTTGGGAGAAAGAGCACGGATGAAGGTTATTTACTGCAATGTTGGAAAAGGCAATTTTCAGAATAGTCCTATACAGATACACGCAAAAGATTTTCTCCACACCTGAATTTCAATTGATGGATGTTATAGATACCCTTTGCCAGCTGTACTGACATTTGAAAACCACTCATATGTAGAAGTTACTTACAGATATTGGCCAACAGTGATAAGCAATAGTGTTCACCATGATACGTTACTGAGAACCTGAAGGCAGACTGAACTGCAGTGTAGTCAAAGTCTCTTCTCAAGATGATCCCAAACAGCTGTAAGCAGAGTTTCTCTGAAGTGTCCGCTTTCGTTTTATGTAGGGTAATGATAAATTGAACCACATGTAGTGATAGTTTGAAAGCTCTCCTAGGAGTGTTTCAAAGAGTTACTGGTCAACTTCGTTGAGCAGTGGTATTTTGTCTTTCTTGTGGGAAGGAAGCCTCAGTACAGGACATGAACTACAAAGAGGAAAAGGCACTTGACTATGTGATCCAAAAAACTAAAAGGAAGACTTTTCCACCACACAGTATGTTCATGGAATGGATGTTATAGATATTCTCTCCCAGCTACAATGGAAAGTTTAAAAGCTCTCAGAGGAAGGTGCTCTTTAAAGATACTTGCAAGCAAGTTCAGCAAGAACTTTCTGGCATTACAAGGAGAGAATTCCTATGTGTAGTTCGTTAACAACAATGATGTAAAAGGCAATTTTTAGGATAATCCTACACAGATATAAACAAGAGATTGTCTCCAAAGTGGAATTTCATTTTATGGATATTACATATACTTTCTCCCAGACGTACTGAAATTTTAAAACCTCTCCAATGAGGATGTTACTAACAGATATTTGTCATCTGTGTTGAGCAATAGTGTTCGTCATGACATGCTAGTGAGACCCTGAACGCAGATTGAACTGCAGTGTATTTGAAGTCATTTATTAAGATGACCCTAAACAGTTATAAGCAGAAGTTATCTTCACGGTGTCCTTTCATTAAACGGATGTGACAAAGCTTTTTTCTGAGCTGTGGTGAAAAGTGTAAACTCTCATGGGAAGGTGTTCCTAATTGCTACTGGCAGAGTAGGTTTAGCAGTGGTGTTTTTTCTTTACATCAGGGAGGAAGCCTGAGGGCAGGCAATGAAATTCTAAGATGAGAATGCAATTGACAATATGATCCAAAGAAGCTAAAGACAAGTATTTTCCTCCACAGAGTACTTACATAGAATGGATGTAATGAATCGGTTTTCCTAGCTGCAGTGAAAAGTTTACAAGCTCTGAGAGGAAGATCATCCTTAAAGATTCCACCAAGGCGAGTTAAGAAACACTTTCTTGCATTACATGGGCTAGAGAGCCTGAGCGAAGGTCATTAACTGCAGTGATCTAAAGGCAATATGCAGGCTGATCCCATAAAGAGACAAGCCACAGCTTTTCTGCATATTTCATTTTCATTTTATGGATGTTATAGATACCCTCTCCCAGCTGTACTGAAATTTTAAAACATCTCAGATGAAGATGTTACTTACAGATATAGGACACATGTGTTAAGCTATAATGTTTGTCATGATATGTTCATGAGAGCCTGAAAGTGGATTGAACTGTAGTGTATTAAATATCTCTTCTCAAGATGATCCTAAACAGCTACTATCAGGAGTTTCTCTGAAGATTCAACTTGAATGGAATGGATGTTAATTATAATCAGCAAAATCTGTAGTAATACTTTGAAAGCTCTCATACGAAGATGTTCCTTACAGCTACTGGCAAAATTGGTTGAGCAGTGGTGTTTTGTCTCTATATAGTGAAGGAAACATCATTGCAGGCAATGAACAGCAAAGAGGAAAAGGCAATTTACCATATGATCCTAATACCTAAAACGAGGACTTTTTCTACACAGAGTATGTTCACGGAATTCATGTTGGAGATATTCTCTCCCAGATGCAGTGAAATGTTTAATAGATCTCAGAGGAAAATCCTCCTCAGAGCTACTTGCATGCTGAGTTCAGCAAACATTTTCTTGCATGTCTTGGGAGAGAGAGCCTGAGTGAAGGTCGTTAACTGCAAAGAGGGAAAAGACAATTTGCAAGATGATTCTATATAGATGCAAGGATGAGATTTTCTCCACACTTGACTTTCATTTTATGGATGTTATAGATACTCTCCTCTAGCTGCAGTGAAACTGAGAAACCTCTCATATGAAGATGTAACCTATGATATTGACCACCTGTGTTAATCAATAGTGTTCATCATAATATGTTACTCAGACCCCGAATGCAGGTTGAACTGCAGTAATTATAAAACTCTTCTCAAGATGATCCTAAACACCTACAAGCAGGAGCTGCTCTGAACAGTCAACTTTTATTGAATGGATGGTAATGATCATCTGCACCACTTGTAGTGATAGTTGGAAAGCTGTCATAGGACGTTGTTCCTAACAGCTACTTTCAAACTTGTTGGAACAGTGGTGAGTTGTCTTTCGGTTGGGAAGGGAGCCTCAGTGCAGGCAATGAGCAACAAAGAGGAAAAGTCACTTTAACATATCCTAAAATGCTAACTTTAAGAGTTGCTCACCACAGAGTAGGTTCATGGAATGGATGTTAGAGTAATACTCTCCCCGCTGCAATGGAAAGTTTAAAAGCTCTCAGAGGCAGATCCTCCTGTAAAGTACTTGGAAGAAGAGGTCAGCAAGAACTTTCTTGCTTTACATGGGGAAGAATTCCTGATTGAAGGTAGTTAACTGCAATGTGGATAAAGGCAATTATCAGGATAGTCGTATACAGATAGAAGCAAGAAATTTTATACATACTGGACTTTAGTTTTGTGGATGTTATAGATACACTCTCCCAGGGTTACTGAAATTTTAAATCCTCTCATATGAAGATATTACTATCAGATACTTGCAAGCTGTGTTAAGCAATATTGGTCATCATGATATGCTAGTGAGACCCTGAGTACAGATTGAACTGCAGTGTAGTTAAAGCCACTTAAGAACATGATCATAAACACTTACAAGAGGAGGTTTTCTTCATGGTGTACTTTCATTGAATGGATGTGATACAGCTTCTTTCTGAGCTGTGGTGAAAAGTGGAAACTCCCCTAGGAAGGTGTTCCCAACGGCCACTTGCAATGTAGGTTTAACAAGGGTGTTTTCTTTTATATCAGGTAGGAAACCTGTGTGCATGCAATCAACTGCAAAGATGAAAAGCACTTTACAATATGATCCTAAAAAGCTAAAAGGAAGTGTTTTCCTCCACAGAGAACTTACATGGAATGGATGTTACAGATATTCTCTTGCAGCTGCAGTGCAAGTTTACAATCTCTCAAAGGAGGATCCTGCTTAAAGCTCCCTGCCAGCTGAGTTCAGCAAGTAGTTTCTTGCCTTACATAGGAGAGAGAGCCTGAGTAACGGCCGTTAACTACAATGATGGAAAAGGCAATTTGCAGGAGGATCCTATAGACATACCAGCCAGAAGTTTCTGCACACTTGACTTTCATTTTATGAATTTTACAGATATTTTCTCCCAGCTGTAATGACAAGTTTAAAAGCCCTCCAAGGAAGGGCTGACTTACAGTTACAGGGCTGTTGGGTTCAGAACGGGTGTTCTTTCATTATATTTGAGAGAAAGCCTGAGTGCTGGCCATGAAGATCAATGATTGAAATGTTCACACATCAAGATGATCCTCAACAACTAAAATGAGTTTTTTTTCCACCGTGTATGTTATTTCAATGGATGTTATAGATACTGTCTCCCAGCAGTAGTGAAAAGGATAAAAGCTCTCATGGGAAGATCTTACTTACAGCTAATGGCAACCTTTGCTCAGTAATAACAGTCTCTCCTATACTGTGAAAGAGAGCCTGAGTAAATGTCGTGAGCTGCAATGTTTGAAAAAGCACTTTTCAATGCAGATGTTAAACAGGTACAAGCAAGAGTTTTTCTCCACACTGTGCTTTTCATATATACATATTAGAGATATTCTCTTCCTTGTGTAGTGAAAAGTTTAAGCCCTCTCATAGGAAGATGCTCCCTAACAGCTACTGGCCAACCAAGCTCAACGAGCACATTCTTTCGTCCATGTAAGAGAAAACCTGAATGAAAGACGTAAATTGCAACCTTGAAAAGGGACTTTTCAAGACCATCATAAACAGATAAAAAAAAGAGTTTTTCTTCACACTGTACTTTCATTGAATGAATGTTACAGATATGCTGTACCAGTTGTAGTGAAAAGTATAAAAGCTCTCGTTAGAGTATGTTCCCTACAGCTATTGGCAAGTTGAATTCAGCAGAAGTGCTCTTTCAATACATTGGATAGAAACCTGAGTGTAGACTATTAACAGGTTATGTGTGATATCAGTCATGTGTCCTTTGTGAGATTGCTCATTTATTTATGTGTGAAATCACACCCATTGTTATGAGTTACATCACATCAATAGGGTGACATCACTCCCACTGCTATCTGTGAGATCAGTGACATGTAAATTTTGACATCACTCCCATTGTGTGCATGTGATATCACACACAATGTTATGTGTGATGTGACACACTTGTTTATGAGTGACATCACAGTCCTTTGTGTGTACCAACATCCTCATTGTGTGTCACATCCCATCAACTGTGAGTGACATCAAGCTTAATTGTCATATGATATCAAACCACTATTATGTGTGGTGTCACTCACAGTATTATGTATGACATCACACCACTTGATTGTGACATCACTCTGATAGTGTGTTTGACATCACGCCAACAGAGTGTGACATTGCTCACATTTTGTGTGTGACATCATTCCAATCGTTATGTGTGACATCACACCCATTTTGGGACATCACACACTTTGAGCAGGATAAAGCTAGGTTAGCCTCTCACATCTCACAAATTGTGTTATCACTCCCGTTGTGTGAGGGCAGTCATATTGTCAACTTTGATATGACATCCACAGTTTTGTATGAAATCACTCCCATGTTTCTGTGAAGTCTCTCACAGTTTACTCTGACTTATATCCCTATTGTTTGTTTTATGTAACTCTCATTGTTATGTATGAATTCACACTCATTTTCCTTAGAGACACCACTCCAAATGTCCATGATATCCCCAGGTTGGTGTGTACTTTCACACACTTTGTGTGTCTGACCTCACTCAATGTCTGTCTGACATCACACCAATGATTTATGTGAAATAGTGCTCACATTTGTGTGTGAAAACACACTCATTGATATGTCTGACATCATTCACATTTTTGTGACATAATTCAAAATTTTATGTGTGACATCACACCTATTGTGTGTGTGACAACATTCACATATGTTGACATCACACCGATTGTGTGTGACATCACTCGAATTTACCATATGAAATGGCTATTGTTAAGTGTCATGTCACTCCCAATATTTTGTGTGATGTCACATTAATTCTCGAGGACATCACTCTATTAGTGTTGTGACATCACTCCCATGGTGTTCTGTGACTTCATTCATATATTTTGGGTGACATCTTTCTGTTATGTGTGATATCACGCCTGTTGTGTTGTAGGACATCAGACCAATAGTGTGACATCATTCCCACATATGTTTGGCGTCAGTCACATGTCCTTTGTGGTATTAATCACATGTTTATGTGTGACATCAGTCTTATTATGTGTGACATCACATCAATAGTGCGACATCACACCCGCTATGTATAAGTGACATGTCCCTTGTGACATAATTCACATTTTAAAGGGTGACATCACTCCCATTGTGTGCATATAATATCACTCCCACTATTTTGCGTGGCGTGACCACATGCTTCTTGGTGACATCACATCAATTGTTTGGGTGTGACAACACCCTCATTGTGTGTCACAACACAACATTTGTGTGAGACATTAACCTTAATTCCCGTATGATATACCAACCATTATTATGCGTGGTGTCACTCCCAGTATTATGTATGACATCACACCAATTGAGTGTGGCATCACTCTGATAGTGTTTGACATCATTCCAATGGAGTGTGACGTGGTTCACATTTTGTGTCTGACATCATTCCAATCGTTATATGGGACATCACACCCATTTTGGAACATCACACAACATGAGTGTGTTAACAATAGGATAGACGGTCACATCTCTCAAATTGTGTAATATCACTCCCATTGTGTGTGATGGCAGTCATATTCTTAACTGTGATGTGACACCTACTGTTATGTATGAAGTCATTTCCAGGTTTCTGTGAACTCTCTCACCTTTACTCTGATATATCGCACTGGTGTGTTTTGTGTAACTCTCATTGCTATGTGTGAATATTCACTCATTTTCCTTAGAGACACCACTCCTGTTGTCTGTGACATCACCAGGTTGATGTGAGCCTTCACACACATTGTGTGTCTGACATCACACCAATGGTGTACTTGTGACAGGGCTCACATTTGTGATTGAAATCATACCCAATGATATGTGTGACACCATTCACTTTTTTGTGGCATAAGACAAGACACTTTTTCATGTATGACATCACACCTATTATGAGCGTGACAACATTCACAGATGTTGACATCACATCAATTGCGTGTCACATGAATGCAATTTAGCATATGAAATCACTATTGTTATGTGTGATGTTACTACTAGTATTCTGTGTGACGTCACACTAATTCTTGAGGATATCACTCTACTACTGTTGTGCCCTCACTCTCATGGTGTTTCTGTGACTTCACTCATATATTTGGAGTGACATCTCTCTGTTTTTTGTGACAACATGCCTGTTGTTTTTATGACATCACACCAATAGTGTGACATCACTGACACACATGTGTGACATCAGTCACAAGTCCTCTGCTGTATTACTCACCTGTTTCTCTGTGACATCACTCACATTATGTGTGACATCATATGAATTGTGTGACAACACTCTCACTGCTATGTGTGACATCGTCATGTCCCTTTTGACACAACTCACCTTTTATAGTATGACTTCAGTCCCATTGTGTGCATGGGATATCACACCCATTGTTATGCCTGACATGACACACACGGTTATGGGTGACATCACACCACTTGTGTGTGTGACAACAACCTCATCTTGTGTCACATCACATCAATTGTGTGTGACATCAACCTTAATTAGGATATGATATCCCAACTGTCGTTATGTTGGTGTAACTCCCAGTATTACATATGACATCACACCAATTGAGTGTGGCATCACTCTGATAGTGTGTTTCACATCACTCCAACGTCGTGCTTGCGACATCATTTACATTTTGTGTTTGACATCACTGCAACTGTTATGTGTGACATCACCCCCTTTTTTGGACATCACACACCTTGATTGTGGTAACACTAGGATAGCCAGTCACATCTCACATATTGTGTGATATCACTCCCATTGCATGTGACGGCAGTCATATTATTCAGTGTTATTTGACATCCGCTCTTTTTTTTTAAATTTTTTGTTTATTGCAGTAACATTGGTTTACAACATTGGAAAAATTTCAGGTGTACATCACTACACCTCCACTTCTGCAGAGATTACATCATGTTCACCACCAAAACACCAACTAAAACCCATCACCACACACATGTACCGAAACATCCTTTTCACCTTCCTCCCTCCCCCCCTACCCCCGGCAACCACCAATCCAATCTCTGTCCCTATGTGTTTGTTTATTGTTGTTATTATCTATTACTTAACAAAGGAAATCATATGTTATTTGACCTTCTCCCTCTGACTTATTTCACTTTGCATGATAATCTCAATGTCCATCCATGTTGTCACAAATGGCCGGATTACATCATTTCTTATGGCTGAGTAGTATTCCATTGTGTATATATACCACAGCTTCTTTATCCATTCGTCCCTTGATGGGCACTTAGGTTGCTTCCAAGTCTTGGCTATTGTGAATAATGCTGCAATGAACACAGGGGTGCATGTACTTTTAGAAATTGGTGTTTTCCAGTTCTTTGGATAAATACCCAACAGTGGAATAGCTGGATCATATGGTAGTTCTAACCTTGATATTTGAGGAATCTCCATACAGTTTTCCATAGAGGCTGCACCAGTTTGCGCTCCCACCAGCAGTGTATAAGAGTACCCTTCTCTCCACAGCCTCTCCAACACATGTCGTTTCCTGTCTTGTTAATTATAGTCATTCTGACAGACGTGAGGTGGTATCTCGTTTGTAGTTTTGATTTACATTTCCCTGGTAGTTAGTGATTTTGAACATCTTTTCATGTGTCTGATGGCCATCTGTATGTCTTCTTTGGAGAAATGTCTGTTCAGGTCTTTTGCCCATTTTTTAATTGGGTTGGTAGTTTTTTTGTTGTTGAGATGCATGAGTTCTTTATATATTTTGGAGATTAAGCCCTTATCAGATGTATGTTTTGCAAATATCTTCTCCCAATTTTTAGGTTGTCTTTTCGTTTTGTTGATGGCTTCCTTTGCTGTGCAGAAGTTTTTTAGTTTGATGTAGTCCCATTTGTTTATTTTTTCTATTGTTTCTCTAGCCCGGTCAGACATGGTGTTTGAAAAGATGTTGCTAAGACCGATGTCAAAGAGCGTACTGCCTATGTTTTCTGCTAGAAGTTTCACAGTTTCAGGTCTTACATTCAAGTCTTTAATCCATTTGGAGTTAATTTTTGTGCATGGGGTAAGGTAAGCGTCTACATTCATTTTTTTGCATGTGGCTGTTCAGTTTTCCCAACACCTTTTGTTGAAGAGACTTTCTTTTCCCCATTGTATGTTCTTGGCTCCTTTGTCAAAGATTAGCTGTCCATAGATGTGTGGGTTTATTTCTGTGCTTTCGATTCTATTCCATTGATCTGTGTGTCTGTTTTTGTGCCAGTACCATGCTGTTTTGTTTACTATAGCTTTGTAGTATATTTTGAAATCAGGGAGTGTGATACATCCAGCTTTGTTCTTTTTTCTCAAGATTCCTTTAGCTATTAGGGGTCTTTTGTTGTTCCACATAAATTTTAGGATTCTTTGCTCTATTTCTGTGAAAAATGTTGTTGGAACTTTGATAGGCTTTGCATTGAATCTATAGATTGCTTTAGGAAGTATGGACATCTTAACTATGTTAAATCTTCCAATCCAAGAGCACGGAATATCTTTCCATTTCTTTGTGTCTTCTTCAATTTCTTTCAGGAATATTTTATAGTTTTCGGTGTACAGATCTTTCACCTCTTTGGTTAAGTTTATTCCTAGGTCTTTTATTCTTTTTGTTGCAATTGTAAATGGGATGGTATTCTTAATTTCTCTTTCTGCTACTTCGTTGTTAGTGTACAGAAATGCAACTGATTTTTGTATGTTGATTTTGTATCCTGCAACTTTACCATATTCGTTTATTGCTTCTAAAAGTTTTCTGGTGGATTCTTTAGGGTTTTCTATATATAAAATCACGTCATCTGCAAATAGTGACAGTTTCACTTCTTCCTTTCCAATTTGGATCCCTTTTATTTCTTTCTCTTGCCTGATTGCTCTGGCTAGGACTTCCAGTACTATGTTCAATAGGAGTGGTGACAGTGGGCATCCTTGTCTGGTTCCTGTTCTTAGAGAGATGGCTTTCAATTTTTCACCATTAAGGATGATATTAGCTGTGGGTTTGTCATATATGGTCTTTGTTATGTTGAGGTACTTTCCTTCTATACCCATTTTATTCAGAGATTTTATCACAAATGGATGCTGTATCTTGTCAAATGCTTTCTCTGCATTTATTGAGATGATCATGTGATTTTTATTCTTCATTTTATTAATGTGGTGTATTACGTTGATTGATTTGCGAATGTTAAACCATCCCTGCATACCTGGAATAAATCCCACTTGATCATGGTGTATAATCTTTTTAACGTATTGTTGTATGTGATTTGCTAGTATTTTGTTGAGGATTTTTGCATCGATGTTTATCAGTGATATTGGCCTGTAATTTTCTTTTTTTGTGTTGTCCTTGTCTGGTTTTGGTATCAACGTAGTGTCAGCTTCGTAAAATGAGTTAGGAAGCTTCCACTCCTCCTCAATTTTTTGGAAGAGTTTGGGAAGGATAGGTATTAAGTCTTCTTTGAATGTTTGGTAGAATTCACCAGGGAAGCCATCTGGTCCTGGACTTTTATTTTTGGGGAGGTTTTTGATTACTGTTTCGATCTCCTTACTGGTGATTGGTCTATTCAAATTCTCTACTTCTTCTTGTTCCAGTTTTGGAAGATTGTATGATTCTAAGAATTTATCCATTTCTTCCAGATTGTCGGATTGGTTGGCATACAGCTTTTCATAGTATTCTCTTATAATCTTTTGTATTTCTGAGGTGTCTGTTGTAACCTCTCCTCTTTCATTTCTGATTTTACTTATTTGTACCTTCTCTCTTTTTTTCTTGGTGAGTCTAGCTAAAGGTTTGTCAATTTTGTTGATCTTTTCAAAGAACAAGCTCTTGGTTTTATTAATTTTTTCGGTCTCTATTTCATTTATTTCTGCTCTGATTTTTATTATTTCCCTTCTTCTACTGATTTTGGGCTTGGTTTGTTCTTCTTTTTCCAGTTCCTTCAGGTGCATTGTTAGATTGTTTATTTGGTATTTTTCTTATTTGTTGAGATAGGCCTGTATCGCTATAAACTTCCCTCTTAGAACCGCTTTTGCTGTATCCCATAAATTCTGGGATGTAGTATTTTCATTTTCATTTGTCTCCATGTATTTTTTGATTTCTTCTTTGATTTCTTCGTTCACCCAGTCATTGATCAGTAGCATTTTGTTTAATCTCCACGTATTTGTGGTTTTTCTGATTTTCTTCCTACAGTTGATTTCTCGTTTCATACCCTTGTGGTCAGAAAAGATGGTTGGTATTATTTCAATCTTTTTAAATTTATGGAGACTTGTTTTGTGGCCTAATATGTGATCAATCCTGGAGAATGTTCCATGTGCATTTGAAAAGAACGTGTATTCTTCAGTATTTGGATGGAATGCTCTGTATATATCTACTAGGTCCATCTGTTCTAGTGTGTCGTTTAAGGCCAAAGTTTCCTTATTGATCTTCTGTTTGGATGATCTATCCGTTGGTGTAAGTGGAGTGTTAAAGTCCCCTACTATTATTGTGTTACTGTCTATTTCTCTTTTTATGTCTGGTAATAATCGCTTTATATATTTAGGTGCACCTACATTGGGTGCGTAGATATTTACATGTGTTATATCCTCTTGTTGGAGTGTTCCCTTGATCATTATGTAATGCCCTTCTTTGTCTCTTTTTACAGTTTTTGTTTTAAAGTCTATTTTATCTGATATGAGTACTGCTACCCTAGCTTTCTTTTCATTGCCATTTGTGTGGAGTATCTTTTTCCATCCCTTCACTTTCAGATTGTGAGTGTCTTTAGGTCTGAAGTGTGTCTCTTGTATGCAGCATATATATGGGTCTTGTTTTTTTATCCAGTCAGCCACCCTATGTCTTTTAATTGGAGCATTTAGTCCATTGACATTTAAAGTCGTTATTTATAAGTATGTACTTACTACCATTTTTTAAGTTTTTTTTTCTCAATGTTTTAGTAGTCCTTCTCTATTCCTTTCTTCTTCTATACAGAATTGATGGTCACTTTAGTTTGACCTCTGTCTGAAAGCTGTACTCTTTAACTCCTCTCATCCCTCCTTTTATGTTTTTGATATCATATCTAACCTCTTTTTTGTGCTTTTGTATCCATTACCCTCTTATCATGGAAATAGATAATTTTTCTTATTTGTGGTCTTCTCTTTTCCCCTTAAATCTGTCCCTTTAACATTTCTTGTAGCACTGGTTTCTTGGTGACAAACTCCTTTAATTTTTGCTTGCCTGGGAAATTTTTGATTTCTCCTTCCATTTTGAATGATAAACTTGCTGGGTAGAGTATTCTTGGCTGTAAGTTTTTTCCTTTTAGCACTTTAAATATATCGTGCCGTTCTCTTCTAGCCTGTAAGGTTTCTGCTGAGTAGTCAGCTGATAGCCTTATAGGGTTTCCTTTGTAAGTAACGACATTCTCTTGCGGCTTTTAGGATTCTCTCTTTATCTTTCATTCTGGACATTTTGATTATGATGTATCTTGGTGTGGGCCTCTTTGGGTTTATCTTGTTTGGGGCTCTCTGTGATTCCTGTACCTGGATGTCTGTTTCCTTCCTTAGGTTAGGGAAGTTTTCATCTATTATTTCTTGAAATAGATTCTCTGCCCCCTTGTCTCGCTCTACTCCTTCCAAGACACCTATAGCACGGAATTTAGTGTGCTTGATGTTGTCCCAGAGGTGCCTTAGACTGTCCTCACTCTTTTTAATTCTTTTCTCTTTTACTTGTTCACCTTGGGTAATTTCTTCTAGTCTTTCATCCAGCTCACAGATCCGTTCTTCTGTATTCTCTACTCTGCTTTTGTGTCCCTCTAATGAATTTTTCATTTCCAGTATTGTATTCTTCATTTCTGATTGGTTCTTTTTTATATCTTCCATTTCTTTGTTGACATTCTCACTGAGTTCATCTATTCTTCTCCCCAGATCAGTGAGCATCCTTAACACTCTTAATTTGAACTCTCTGTCGGGTAGGTTGCTCATTTCTGTTTTACTTAATTCCTTGTAATGCTGAGCTGCTTGTAGTTGTTGTGGGCCCTTCAGTCTCTTTATGAGGTGTGGGGAGCCCCAGCACAGTTGGCTGCAAGTTCTAATACCACATTTGTGTTGCAGTATTTCTTTTAAGTGAGTACGCCCCCAGCATGGCAGATTTTTAGGCTCAGGGCCTTACATTTGCTGTAAGCCTCTAGCCTGTTAGGTCTCTTGTCAGCTCTCTGAGGATTGCAGCTGTGTGGGGCTGGTCTCAGGCACAGGATCACCCAATTGCTTCAGGTTTTGGAAGATGGGGCAAACCCCCATGGGGGTCTTTGAGAAGCACAAGTCTTCTGCAACTGACAAGCTCTGCTGCCCACAGGTCCACACACACTGTCAACACAGTCCTGCCCCGTGTGCGCACCCCGACCTCCCCAAGCAGACCCAGTCTCTCCACGGCAGGAGCCCCACACACTCCACAACTGCCCCACACTCTCCACTGGCTCCTTGTGCACACCCTGCCCCCTTAAAGTCGGCTCAGTTGCCAGGCTGCAGAGAATCCAGTCACCAATCTATGCAGGCCCACAAGTTGCCTGAGGGCTTGTTGTTGGGTGGGACCAGTCTCTAGGGTGGGCTGCCTGCCCTGGGTGAGCTGGATTAAATCGGTGCTCTAGCACGTGGGGCTGACCCTGGGCTAGCAGGTCCCAGGGAGTACTCCAATTGCATCTGTGTCAGCACGCCCACACCAGGCCACAACAATGGCCGCCGCCAATGTCCCAGTCTCTGGAGAGGTCTCACCCCTCACCGAGATGCACTCAGGGCCTATTAGGTGAGTCTCTTTTCACCACAGCACTGTGCACTTTTCTTTCTGGTGATTTTAGGATGCTTTCTGAAATGGGTGAGTTGGCGCATGGGCCTTTTAAGAGCCGGTTTTAGTTTCTTTGCGAACCGGGTTTTCTGGGGGTGCTCCCCAAGGTTTTAGTAGCAAGCACCTTCAGATATTATGCCGCTGGTCTCGATTGTGCTGGGTCAGGATTACAATTAGATTTAGTGCTAGGTTTAGGTCTAGGGCTACTGTTATCTCTAGACTTAGAGTTAGGGCTAGTGTTAGGTCTAGAGCTAAGGTTAGGCCCTGTGTTCTGGCTAGGGTTACAGTTATGGTTACGGCTTGGTCTAGGTCTAGGTCTAGCATTAGGGCTAGGGTTAGAGTTAGGTTGAGGGCTTTGGTTAATGTTAAGTTTATGTTTAGTGTTAGTCCTAGTGTTGGGGTCAAGGTTAGGGTTCTTGTTAGTGTTTAGGTTCAAGTTTATGTTCGGGTAAGGGTTTGGGTTCGTGTTTGGTTTCTGATTCAGTGAGGTTTAGGGTTAGGCTTATAAGTTAGGGTCAGTTTTAGGGTTAGAGTGAGGGTTAAAGTTAGGATTAGGATTAAGTCTGTGCTATGGTTAGGGTTAGGTTACAGATTAGGGTTAGGATTAGCATTATGTTAGTGATAGCGCTAGGGTTAGGGTTAGGTTTATGGATAGGATTTGGGTTAGCGTTAGGATTAATACTCCGTTTAGGGTTAGGGTTACACATAGTGGTAGGTGTTGGTTTTGGGCTACAGTTCGGTTTAGTGTTAGTGTTATGGTTAGGGCTAGATTGAGCATTACTGTTAGTGCCATGGTTCGGGTTAGGGCTAGGGTTAGGGTTAGAGTTAAGTCTAGGTCTAGCGTTATGGTTAGGGATATGGCTAAGTTCATGGTTCCGTTTAGGGTCATAGTTTGTGTTAGACTTAGTGGCAGGGGTACTGTTAGGTTTAGGGTTAAAGATTGGGTTATTGGTTGGGAATGGGAGAGATCAGTTTAGGGTCATGGTTAGGGTAAGGATTAGCATTAGTGTTGTGGCTCCAGTTAGGGATAAGTTTAGTGTTAGAGTTAGGGTTAGTGCCAGTGATCGTGTTAGGACTGGGGTTAGACTTAGGGCTAAGGATAGGTCTGTGGTTAGGGTTAGTGTTAGGGCTAGTGTAAGGGTCCGGTCTAGGGCTGGGTTAGAATTAGGTCTATGACAAGTGGTAAGGTTAACATTACACTTAAGGTTAGGGTTTGGCATAGGGCTATGTTTAGGTTTAGGGTTGTTTGAGGCTTAGGTTTGGGATATGGGTAGCGCTTCTGGTTGTGGTTGGGGATAGGATTATTGTTAGGACTTGGGGTTGGGTTAGGAACAGAGTTCTGGTTAATCTTAGGGCTCGGCTTAGGGCTAGGGCTAGGGCTAGGGCTAGGGTTAGGGTTACGCTTGGGGTAGGTTTAGTGTTTGGGTGAGGGTCAGGTGTATGGTTAGCGTTAGGATTAGGTTTTGGGAAAGGCTTAGGTTTAGGTCTAGGGTTAGTGCTAAGTTTAGGTTTAGGGTTAGAGTTCAGTTAGGTTTATGGCTATGGTTAGTGCTAGGTTGCTGGTAGGGCTAGGGCTGTGGCTGGCTTTAGGCTTATGGCTATGGCTTGGATTAGGTTTAGTGTTAGGGTTAATGTTGTGTGCGTTAGAGTTTGGGTTATGGATAGGGTCAGGGTTAACTTTAGGGTTATGTGTAAGGTTAGGTTTGTATTTAGGGTAAGTGTGGGGCTGGCCCCATGGCTTAGCAGTTAAGTGCACAGGATCCGCTGTTGGCGACCCAGCTTTGGATCCCAGGTGCACACCGACACACCGCATCTCCAGCCATGCTGACGCCGCATCCCATATACAGGAACTAGAAGGATGTGCAGCTATAACATACAACTATCTACTGAGGCTTTGGGGGAAAAAATAGGGTAAGCGTTAAAGTGACGGGTAGGAGTAGCGGTAGAGTTAGGGGTAAGTTTAGAGTTGGGTTAGAGTGAGGGTTATGGTTGGGGTAGTCTTAGGTTTTGATTTAGGGCTACTGTTAGTGTTAGCATTAAGGTTAGGGCTAGGGCTAGGGTTAGGGCTAGAGTTAGGCTTAGGGTTAGGGTTGGCGTTAGTGTTAAGGCTAGTGTTAGGCATAGGGTTAGGGGTAGGGTTAAGGTTAGCACTAGGTCTAGGGCTAAGGCTAGTGTTAGTGTTAGTTCTAGGGCTAGGTCTAGGGTTACTGTTAGGGTTAGAGTATGGGTTAGGGCTAGGCATATGGTTATGGTGAGGGTTATGGTAAGGCTATGTTTAAGGTTAGGGTTCGGTTTAGAGCTATATTTATGTCCGTGGTTTGGTTAGGGTTAGGACTAGGGCTTGTGTTGGGGTTAGGGCTAGGGCTATCATTAGGTCATGGTTATCATTAGGGTTAGGGCTACTGTTGGGTTAGAGTTAGGGTTAGGGTTGTGGTTAGGGTCGGGTCTACGGCTAGGGTAGAAGTTAAGCCTATGGCTAGGGTTATGGTTAGGTTTATGGTTACGGTTATAGTTAGTGGTAGGTCTCGGGTTAGGCTCAGGTCTCTGTCTAGTGTTTGGGTTAGCCCTAGGTCTATGTCTAGGTTTAGTGTCAGGGTTAGGTTTAGGGTTAGGACTAGTGCTATGTTTAGGTTTACGTTTAGGGGAAGGGTTAGAGTTACAACTAGGTTTAGGATAGGGTTAGAGTTAAGGTTAGTGTCAGGGTTCGCTCTGTGGTTACGGCTAAGGTTATGGGTGTGTTAGGTTTAGATTTAGTGCTAGATTTACGGGGAGGTCTAGCGTTAGGGTTACTGTTAGTACAAGGGTTAGGGTTAGGGCTAGGTTTAGGCCTTGGATTAGCCTTAAGTTTAACCTTAGGTTTTGCGTTAGGTTTATAGCTACAGTTAGGGTTAAGTCTAGAGTTAGTGCTACAGTCAGGGTTAGGGCTAGGGCTGGTCTTCGGTTTAGGGTTAGGGCTAGAGTTCGGATTACAGTAGGGTTAGGGTTAGTTTTGGGCTAGGGTTAGAACTAGAGCTAAATCTAGGGCTATCATTAGGGTTACGACTAAGTTAGGGATAGTGTTAAGGCTAGGGCTATGTTTAGGATAAAGGCTAGGGTTAGGATTAATGTTATGGTTATGGTTAGGGATTGTTTAGGTTTTCAGTTAAAAGTAGGGCTAGAGGTAGCGTAAGGGTTAGGTTAGGATTAAGGCTAGTGTAGTGGTAAGTGTTGGGTTAGGGTTAGAGTTAGAGGAGTGGTAGGCTTAAGGGTAGGTTGAGGGTTGGGTTAGGGTTAGCTTTACGATGAGTGTTAGGGCTGGTGGTAGCATGAGAGTTAGCGTTAAGGCTAGAGTGAGGGTTAGGGCTAGGATTATGCTGAGGGCTAGGGTTGGACCTAGCATTAGGAGTAGGATTAAGAATAGGGCTAGGATTAGGGTTATGGTTAGCATTATGGGTAGGGGCAATTTTAGGGCTACAGCTAGGGTTAATGGTAGGTTAGGGTTACATTTAAGGTTAGGGTTTGGGTTAGGTATAGGCTTAGGTTTAGAGTCAGGTTTAGGGCTAATATCATGGTTAAAAGTAAGATTAGGACTAGGGTTAGGGTTAGGGTTTTGACATGGGCTAGTGTTAGCATTAAGGTTAGGGCTAGGATTAGGGCAGAGTTAACATTAGGGTTAGGTTTAGTGTTGGGTGATGGTTAGTGTTGTGTGATGGTTAGTGTTAGCGTTAGGGTCACCTCTAGGCTAGGGTTGGGGTTAGGCCTAGAGCTAGAGTTAGACTTAGGATTAGTTTTAGGTTTAGGATTAGTCCTAGAGCTAGGGTTAGGTTTACTTTTAGTGGTTGAGTTAGTATTAGAGGTAAGTTTAGTTTAGGGGCAGGGCTAGGGCAATTGCTGGGGCTCGGTTTTTGTTAGGGATAGAGTTACGTTTAGTGTGTGGGATCAAACTAAGGTTAGGGCTGTGGCTTAGACTGGGGTAAGTGTTATGGTCAAGGTTAGCCTAGGGCTGAGTTAGAGTTAGGGTTAATGTTAGGCTTATGGGAATGGGTAGGGTTGGAGTTAGAGATGGTTTAAGGTTATGTTTAGAGGTAGTTTTAGGGTTAGTGTTAGTGATAGGGCTAGTGTTAGGGTTATGGTTAGAGCCAGGACTATGGACACGGTTAGGGTTAACGTTAGTGCTAGCACTAGATCTAGATTTATTATTAGGGTTAGAGTTAGGGTTAGAGCTAGGGTTAGTGTTAGAGTTTGAGTTATGGATAGGGCTAGGGCTAAGTTTAGGGTCAGATTTAGGGCTAGGATTTGTGTTGGGTTAGGGCTAGCGTTGAGGGTTAGGCTTAGGGATATGGTTAGAGTTAGAGTCAGGTGTAAGGGTAGAGTTTGGCATAGGGTAGTGTTAGGGTTTCTGTTATGGTTAGGACTAGTGTTAGGCTTAAAGGTAGGGCTAGGTCTAGTGCTAGATTTAGGGTTAGTGTTAGGGTTAGTGTTAGGTCTAACACTAACGTGAGGGTAGGGCTAGGGCTAGAATTAAGTTAAGATTAGGAGTTATGGTAGGGTAAGGATTTGCTTTATGGTTAATTGTAGTGCAGGGTCACGGTTACGGCTAGGTTTAGTGTTAAGGGTAGGCTTTGTGTTAGGGGTATGGGGATGGGTTTATAGTGGGAAATGGGGATGGCTTTTTAGTGTTTGGTTTGGTTCAGGGTTAGCATTAGTGTTTGTGCTAAGGTTATGGATAGTGTTAATGTTAGGGTTAATGTTAGGGCCATGGCTATGGTTAAGTATAGGTCTAGATTTATGGCTAGAGCTAGGCCTGAGTTTAGGGTTAGGACTAGGACTATGGTTAATTTCATGTGTATGGCTGGGTTAGTGTTAGGTCTAGGGTAATGTTTAACGTTAACATTACAGATGAGGTTAGTGTTAGGGTTAGAGTTACAGCTAGGGTTATGGTTACTGTGAGCGATAGTGTTAAGGTTAGTGTTAGGTTTAGGGTTGGGGTTGGGTTGGGGTTGGGTTAGTGTGAGAGTTAGGGCTCAGGGTGGCGATGGAGTGTTAGTACAATGGTTAGGGTAGGACTATGGTTAGTGTTAAGTTTAGGGCTAGGGTTAGTTCTAGGTCAGGTTTAGGGCTAGGGCTTTTGTTGGTTTTATGTTTAGGGCTATGGCTAGGATTAAGGTTGGGGTATGAATGGGTTAGGGTTTACGTTATGGGTAACGTTAGGAGTAGAGCTGGGTTAGAGTTCGCGTTAGGTTTAGGGGTAGGGGTAGGGGTAGGGGTGGGGTTAGGGGTCGGTTTGTGTTATGGTTAGGTTTAGAGTTAATAGTAGGTATAGGTGCAGGACTTGTATTAGTGTTAGGGTAAGGTTTATGGTTAAGGTTAGGTTTGGTACAGAGTTAATAGTTTTATTGTTAACGTTAGGGTTATGTTTGGGGTTAAGCTTGCGTTAGGGCTAGGTTTAAGCTTAGGGTTGGGGTATGGTTTGGATTAGGATTAGGGGAGGTGTGCAGGTGTAGGGGTAGAGTTAGGCCTAGGGTTAAGGTTTGTCTTAGTGCTAGAACTGGGGTTAGGGTTAGTGTTAGGCTTGGCTTAAGGTTAGGTTTAGCAGAGCGGTACGTGTAGGGATAGTGTTAGGGTTAGTGTTAGCATTATGGTTAGGGGTAAGTTTAGGGCTAGGGCTAGGTTTAGAGTTAGGGCTAGGGCTACAGTTAGGATTACGGCTAGTGTTAGGAATAGTGTTATTATTAGGGATGGAGTTGGGGTTAAGTTTGGGTTAGGGTTAGCTTTAGTTTTATGGTTAGTGTTAGAGTTGGGGTTAGAGTTGCATTAGAGTTTGGCCTATGGTTATGGAGGGGCTAGGGTTTCGGTTAGGGTTATGATTAGGGGAGGAATAGGTGTAGGGATAGGTTTAGAGTTAGTGTTCGTGTTAAGGCCAGTGGTTGTTGTAGGAATTGGGTTAGGGTTAGTTTTAGAGTTAGGGTTTGATTTAGGTTTACGGCTAGTGTTAGAGTTGGCATTAGGGTCTAGAGCCACGGTTAGGGTTAAGGGTAGTTTATGGTTAGGGGTAGGTCTGGGGTACAATTAGGGTTAGCGTTTGGCTTTGTCTTAGGTTTAGGGTTAGGGTTAAGGCTGGGTCTAGTGCTGGTTCTAGGGTTAAGGCTAGGGTTAGGGTTAGGGTTAGTGCTAGGTTTAGGGCAAGGGTTTGGGTTAGGGCTAATGCTAGGATTAGTGTTGGGGTTTGGTTTGTGGTTGGGTTAAAGAGTTAATGTTAGTGTTCAGGGTAGTATTATGGGTAGGCATAGGGTTAGGGTTAGGGTTAACGTTAGAGTTAGGGTTAGCGTTAGACTTAGGGGTAGGGGTTATCTAAGATTTAGGGTTATGGTTACAGTTAGGCATAGGGTTAGGGTTAGGTGTAGTGGTAGGTTTAGGGTTATGATTATTCTTAAGATTAGTGTTAGTGTTATCACTAGGGATTGGGTTATTTTTAGGCTTAAGTTTAGGGTTACAGTTAGGTTTGGGTTTAGGGTTGGGTTAGTGTTAGGGTTCGTGTTACCTTAAGTCTTAGGGTCTGGGTAAATAGTGTTTCAGGGATAGAGGTAGGGTTACAATTAAGGTTAGGGGTAGTGATACGGTTAGCTGTGGGAATTACATTAGCGTTACTATTACGGCCAGGGCTAGAGTTAGGTCTATGGTTAAGTTTATGGCTAGGGCTTGGTCTAGGGCTTAGACTAGGGTTAGGTTCAGTTTTACTGTTAGGTTAATGTCAGATTCAGGACTAAGCATAGGGCTGCGTTTAGTGTTAGTGTTCGGGGTTGGGCTAAGTTTTAGGACCAGTTTTAGGTTTAGGGTTACAGCTAGAGTTAGGTCTAGGGCTGGGGCTTGTGTTAGGATTATGGATAACATTAGGGTTAGTGTTAAGGCTAGGGATAGTGTTAGGGGTCAGGTGAGGACAATGATTAGGGTTAGGGCTGGGGCTGAGTTTAGGGCTAAGGTTAGTTCATGACTTGGGTCAAGGTTAGTGTTAGGGTTATGGTTAGAAGTAGATTTAGGTTTAGGGTAAGGATTATGGTTAGGGTTCGGGTTAGGGCTAGGGTTGTATTAGTGTTAGGGTTATTGTTAGGATTAGAGTTAAATTTAGTGTTAGCCTTAGTGTTTAGAGTTAGTGTACTAGAGTTAGCATAGTGTTAGTGTTACGATTAAGGTTTGGGCAAGAGCTAGGTTTAGACATAGAGTTAGGGTTATGGCTAGTGTAAGGTCTGGGTTTAGGGCTAGGGCTAGGATTAGTTTCAGCTGTAGGTTGGGTTAGGGCTAGATCTAGGGCAAGGGTTAGGGTTAGGGTTACAGTTAGGGTTAGGTTTATGGCTAGAGCTAGTGCCAGGGTTAGGGTTATGTCTAGGACTAGGGTTGGTGTTAGGGATAGGGCTAGGGTTAGGCTTAGTGCTAATTGTTGAATTATTGTTATTGTTACTGTTAGTGTTTGGGTTGGTGTTGTGTTGCGCTAAGTGTCAGGTATAGGGTTAGTAGTAGGCCTAGGTTGAGTGTAGGGGAAATTGTAGGTTTAGATTTAGGGTTAGGGTTAGGTACAAGGTTATGTCTAGGGCTATGGTTTGGGTTAGGGTTAAGTTTAGGTCTATGATGAGAATTAGGCTTAACGTTCGGATTAATGTTAACATTAGTTTTAGGGCTAGGGTTGGAGTTTGTATCATGAACCCTAACCCAACTTTAGCTCTAACCCTAAACCTACCCCAAGCCCTAAAACTCCCCCTAGCCTTAACCCTAATCATATGCTTACCCCTAACACTCACTGTAACTGTAACCCTAAGACAACTCTAACCCTAACTTAAAACCTAGTCCTAGCCCTAGCCCTAACAGTAACCCTAACGCTAGCATAACCCTAACTCTAACCCTAGTCTTAACCCAAACTAAAACCCTATGCCTATTCCTACACTTTCCATTGTCCCACCCTAAGGCACACACAACACTAACGTCAGACCTAAGCCTAATCATACACCCAGCTCTAACCTCAAAACCTGCCCCGGCCCTAACCATAAAAATAAATCTAGTGATTAACCTAAAAAGAAACCTAACCCTAAATGTAATAACTAAACTTAGCCCTAAGCTCGGCCCTAACGATAACTCTTGCCATAACACAAACCCTGTCACTACACCTACTCCTAAGTCTCACCCTAACCCTACATGTAATCCAACCCTAACCTTATCCCTTGCCCTTGCTGTAGCCCTAAACCAGTCCTAACACAAACACTAACCCTATTCCTAATCCTAACCCTACTGCTAAACCTAACCTTAATGGAAACACAAACCGCATCATCTAACTCTAAGAATAACCATAACACTAATCCTAGCCCTAGCCCTAAACATAACCCAGCCCAGGCCCTAACCCTCACCCTAACCCTGCCCCTAACCCTAAAGCTAGTCCTAACCCTAACCTGAACCCTACCACTAATCCTAACCCTAACCTGAACCTGAAACCTAACCCTAATCTGAACAATAACTCTAAGACTAAACATAACTCTAACACTAACCTGAACCCTAACAGTAAACCTAATCCAACCCAAGCCTAACCTCAAACCTAGCCCTAAGCATAAGCCGAACCCTAACCCAAACCCTAAACCGGGCCCCAAATTTAACCCTAACGCGAAGCTTAATCCGACACTAAACCTAAACCTAAACTTATCCCGACCTGAAACCTAAACTTGACCCTAATCCAAAGGCAAACCTCAAAATAAGGCTAAGCCTAAACTTCACAATAACCCTAATACTAAACCTAACATGAACATGAATCGGAACCCTAACCTAAACAGAAATCTAACCCTAAACCGACCCAGAACCAAACCCTACACATAAAACTAACCCTAACCCTAAGGTGAACACTAAACCTAACCCGAACCCGAACCAGAACCCGAATCCAAACCCTAACCTTAACTCAAACGCTAACCCAAACCCTAACAATAAACCTAACCTGACACCGACACCAAACACTAACCATAACCTTAATCCAAACAGTAACCTCACCCTAAACCTTAACATAACCCTAGCGGTAACCCTAATCCTAACCGTCCCAACAAAGCAAAACATAACCCTAACCCTAACCAGAAAATGAACTCGAACCCTAGCTGTAACCCTTACCCGAAAACAACCCTGACCTTAAACCTAAACCTAAAATTAACATGAAAATTAACCCTAACCCTATCAGCAAACCTAGCCCGAAATGTAACCCTAACCCTAAACCTAATCTTAGCGCGACTCTAACCCTAAGCCTAACTGGAACACGAACCTGAACCCTAAGCCTAACCCTAACTCGAATACTAGCGCTAACACTAAAACTAAACATTACCCTAACCCAAACCCTACTGCTAACCCTAACCTTAACCTGAACTTTAAACATAATTCTAACCCTAATGCTAACCCTAACCCTAATCCAAACCCAACACTAACCCTAACCCTAACCCTAACCCTAGACCTAAATCCAACCCTAACCCTAACCATAACCCTAATCGGAAACCAAAACTTAAACCTAACCCTAACCCTCACCCGAACCCAACCCAAAGCCTAACCCTAACCCTAGCCCTAACCCTAACCTTAAGCCTAACAAGAAACCTAATGCTAAAGCTAAGACTTTTTCGAACCGAAACCTAATAATAACCCTAATCCGAATACTAACCCTAACCTCAGCCTAACCCAAAGCCTAACACTAACGTGAAGGCTAACCTGAACCCTAACCCTAACAAGAACCCTAACCCGAACCCGAAACCTAACACTAACCCGAAGACTAACCCAACCACAACCCTAAGTCTAAACCGATATCAAAACCAAGCCCTGACCCTGACATTAACCCGGAAACTAACACTAACACTACACCTAACCATAACCCTAAATCTAACTTGAACCCTAACACTAACCCCAACGCTAAACTGAACCTGACCACTGACCCTAACCCTAAGCATAACCCTAAACTCTAACACTAACCCTACACGTAAAACAAACCTGTACCAAACCCAAACCCTAACCCTAACCAGAACCATAACCCTAATGCTAACCATAACCCTAACCCCAAAAGTAACAGAAACCCTAACCCTTACACTAACCAGATGATAATGCTATGCTAACTGAACCCTAACCCTAACCTGAAATCTAACCCAAACCTGGCAACCAACCATAACACTAACCTAAACTCAAACATACTATTAAACAGAATCATAACCCTATCCCTAACCAGAACCATAAACCTAACCCTAACCAAAAACATATACCTAAATGTAAATCTAACACTAACCCGAAAACGAAACCTAACCCTAAAACTGACAGTAAACGGAAACCAAACATAACAGTAACGTAAGACTAAGAGTACCCCAGGAAATGGCTCTGGGGAGAAAAACATGACGAAGGGCATGTGTGAGGCCTTATGTCTGAGTACAAAGGTGCCAGGCAGAGGGCAAGAGGATGGCTGGCTCGGGTCGCTGGCTTTCTCCAAAGGAGGCTGGACAACCAGCCGAACATGCTACCTGGGCCAGGCCACTTCCAAGGGGACAAGTTCCTGAAGACATAGCCCTGGGGACGGCCAACAAGTCTCCTGGGGGTTG
Source organism: Diceros bicornis minor (assembly GCF_020826845.1). NCBI lineage: Eukaryota > Metazoa > Chordata > Mammalia > Perissodactyla > Rhinocerotidae > Diceros > Diceros bicornis. The sequence goes on along the minus strand of NW_026691124.1, from coordinate 430,358 downwards.
TGCTGGGCCACGTCAGAGGAGGAAGCAGCCAGGCAACTGGTGTGCCAGAGGTGACATCAGGCGGCCTCCCACACCCAGGTCCCTGTCCTGCCCAGGCCTCCCAAGGGAGGACGATGGTCATGGCAGTGGCGAGTGGGGTGGGGTTGCCGTCTAGCCTGTCCCGGGATGACCAGGGAGAGGGCGCCTGGAGATGGGCTGCCCCTGGCCAGGTCTGAGGGACCGACCCAGCTTGGGGCAGTCCGGGCCAGAGAGAGAATCCACCTCTGCCCTTCCCCTGCAGGATCTTAGGGCTGGCCAAATCCTTAACAAGACAGGTTGTCTGGAGAAAATCAGACCCAGTTGAAGAACATGTGTCCATGGGAGAAACACGGGAAACTGAGTCTCTCCACACACTGGCAGAGATTCTCATCTTGCATACTCTCCTGAGCTAATGACAAATATGGATGTCGTGGGTGGGCCTATGGGAAGGGAGAGGGGAGGAAGATGATTGTCATGCCAAGGGACATGTAAAGGCTTGTCTGAACCATTTCCCCTGCACTGGGGTCAGGTCCGGAAGGGCCGGCACAGAGCTGACCAGGAACCGGCCTCTCTGTGGTGTGGCTGGCCCCAGGGGGGCCGTGGGGGTGGTGGGTGGAAGTGGGATGGCGTGTGAGTTGGCACCAGCCAGCGGTGGAGGCAGTGACTCAGAGGTCAGGGGTTTCTTTCTCTCTCCCTCTCTTCTCTCTCTGTCTCTCTCTCTCTGTCTCTCTCTCTCCCCCTCGGGGACCTGAGGAGAGTAAGGTGTTGCGCCCTGCCCACCTCGCCTACCTCTCCCATTGTGCCATCTTTCTCTGACCACTCCAGGAGCCCTGCGGGCTTGGGTTCAACCCCCCACACCCCCGCACAGGCCAAGGGTGCATGCGCAACCGCAGGGGCCTAAGGCTGGCCTCGGGAGTCCTCAGTGAAGGACCTGGCTTCCCGCCAGGCTCTGACAAACTGGCACCACCCAGTTGAAGCTGTTCCATCGCTGCCCTTCTGGACTTGGCCTCAGCTGCTGTCTCCCTCCCCTCTCCCACTCCCACTCAGCTTCAAGGCCGCTTCCCTTGGAAGCATTGCTCTGGCCCTGATGGCCACAGGCATACTGGGCTTCAAGCTCAAGGCTCTGCCTGGGCCAGCTACTTCGTCCAGGGGCTCATTTCTTCCTGGAAAGACAAAGCCATGGCCTCACCCCACGCCTGCACTTTGCGTCTGCAGCTAGGTCAGGTGTAGGAAAGACTCTGTGGAGTCAGAAGGACCGAGACAGGCAGATGGCACTGCAGGGCTAGGGAGCCAGCGCCAAACTGGGCAAGCCCTTCCGGCCACAGGTCCCAGGCTCCTCCCTGGAGTCAGGAGGGCCTGGCCTTCATACTGCCCAGGCCATGGCTCTGGGGAGAAATCCGCCATGGAGGGCACGCGTGAGGCCCTCTTCCTGTGGTCGCAGTTGTCACGTGCAGGGCCACTGCAAGCCTGGCTCAGCTTGCCTGCTTTCTCCAAAGGAGGCTGGCCAACCAGCCGAACCTGGCACCTGGGCCAGGCCCCTTCCAAGGGGATGAGTTCCAGATGACACAGCCCTGGGGATGGCTGCCAAGTCTCCTGGGACGTGTGCTGGGCCCCCGTCAGAGGAGGAAGCAGCCTGGCAAGTGGTGTGCCAGACTTGAGATCTGGAGGCCTCCCACACCCGGGTCCCTGTCCTGCCCAGGCCTCCCAAGGGAGGACGATGGTCGTGGCAGTGGCGAGTGGGCTGGTGCTGTCACCGAGCCTGCCTTGGATGCCCTGGGAGAGGGCGCCGGGGCATGGGCTGCCCCTGGCCAGGTCTGAGGGACCGACCCAGCTCTTGGCTGTCGGGTGCAGAGAGAGAATCCCTCTCCGCCCTTTCCCTTTAGGTTCTGATGGCTGGCCAAATCCTTAACAAAATAGGTTGGGTGGAGAAAATCAGACCCAGCTGAAGAACATGTGTCCATGGGAGAAACCCGGGAAACTGAGTTTCTCCACACAAGGCAGAGATTCTCATCTTGCATCCTCTCTTGAGCTAATGACAAAGTTGTATGTCTTGGGTGGGCCTGAGAGATGGGAGAGGGGAAGAAGGCCATTGTCATGTAGACGGACATGTAAAGGCTTGTCTGAACCGTTTCCCCTGTACTGGGGTCAGGTCTGGAAGGGCCAGCAAGGAGGTGACCAGGAACCGGCATCTCTGTGGTGTGGCTGGCCCCGGGGCGGGCATGGGTGTGGTGGTTGGAAGTGGGATGACGTGTGATTTGGAAGGACTCAGTAGAGGCAGCGACTCAGAGGTCAGGGGTCTCTCTCTCTCTCCCTCTCAGTTTCTCTCTCTCTCTCTCCCTCGGGGACCTGAGGAGAGTAAGGTGCTGTGCCCTGCCCACCTTGCTTACTTTCCCATGGTCCCTTCTTTCTCTGACCTTTCCGGGATCCCTGTGGGCTTGGGTTCAAGCCCCCACAACCCCACACAGGCTAAGGGCGCATGCGCGACCGCCAGGGCCTAGGGCTTGCCTCTGGGTCCTCAGTGAAGGCCCCGCCCTCCAGCCAGGATCTGACAGGCTGGCGCCACCCAGCTGCAGCTGTTCCATCGTCACCCTTCTGGACTTGGCTTCAGCTGTTGTCTGCCTCCCCTCCCCCACTCCCACTCAGCTTGAAGGCAGCTTCCCTTCCTTGGAAACATTGTTCTCGTCCTGATGGCCATAGGCATACTGGGTTTCAAGCTCAAGGCTCTCCCTGGGCCAGCTGCCTCATCCCGGGTCTCATTTCTTCCTGAAAAGACAAAACCATGGCCTCACCACATGCCTTCACTTTGCGACTGCAGCCAGGCCAGGAGTAGGAAAGGCTCTGTGGAGTTTGAAGAGCCGTGACCGGCATATCGCACCCTAGGGCTAGGGAGCCACAGCCATATTGGGCTAGTCCTTCCCATGACGTGTCCCTGCCTCCTCTGTGGAGTCGGGAAGGCCTGGCCTTCCTAGTGCTCAGGCCATGGTCTGGCGAGAAATCCACCATGGATGGCAGGTGTGAGGCCCTGTGCCTGAGGGCGTATGTGCCATGCCCAGGGCGACAGGAAGGCTGGTGCAGATCACCTGCTTTTTTCAAAAGAGGCTGGCCTATTCGCTCATCCTACTGCTCCAGGCCCATTTCGTGGTGGACCAGTTCTGAAGGAAAGAGCCTTGGTGCCTGTCACCAAGTTTTTTCGGGTGTGTTCTCGCCCCCGTCAGAGGAGGAAGCCACTTGGCAACTGCTGTGCCACAGCTTGGGTGTTTTAGCCTCCCTCAGGCGGGTCCCTGCCATGCCCATGCCTACCTGCATGGAGGGACTACTAAGGTCTTGGCAGTTGCCAGTGGAGATAGTCGTTAAAGACTTAACTTGGTGTTGTAGTAAAAGAACATAACATAACAGCATTGAGCTTGGGCTCTGTCATTTATGAGCTGTGTAAACTGGATGAGTTTTCTAGCCACTGTACCCAGTCTGCTCATCTATATAATTGTGAAAAGACCAACATCTACTATGTCGGGATATTTTGAGGATTATGTGTGTTAATGTATGTTCAATCACAGAATTAACATTCAGAGTGTAGTGCCTGGCTCTGTAGAAGTGTTTGCTGCTGTTAGTATAATTATCATTATTTCATGTCCTTCACTTCCTCGTGAGTTCCCTGTAAAACTAACCATGATCCATGGTGTCAACAGTTTTATTCCAGGTTCCTGCTTAATGGCCTGCAGAGGGAGCCTCGGTCTCATAACTTCCTATTTTTATCCCAGTCTCTGGAGGGATGCATTTACCTCTTTCTTCTTTGAACTGAGGCACTGAATGGGGTCCCACACCCAACCCTGCATGTCCTCCTTTTAATATCCCATGCTATTGAAACACTATTTAGTGTTTACTTGGTGGAATATACTCCCTGACATGAACAACGCATGGGAGAAAGGATTTAGGAAACATTGTTCCATGTAGGGCTCTGATTTTATCATAGAGTACAGTTGATCAAGGGCCAAGGTAGAGTTCCTTATTGCAAAAATCTTCAGAGATGAGGGTGTTCTAATGTGATACCACCTGAAAATAAATCTAGCACATAAAAGCAGATGTAGTTTTAAAAAGAGAAGCACACAACTGAAAGAATTGATCCCATTAAATACAGTATTCTATTCGTTTATGTATCAAATTACTGATAGGTAATAAGCAGGTGTACAGATAGTAGAATTATCAATTTCATAGAGAATTCTTTTAACAGTTGTTCATATCTTGTGTTTTACATCATTTATTAGGGTAATATTTTCATCTGTACTTTTCCTTGTGTCTCTATCTTTCTCAACTTTTCCAAGAGATATATTTATATTATCTTCTAAAATTTTAGGGAAAGTTATAAAAAGTTATGAAACATTTGAAGTTGTTGATTTTGTATATTGGAGGAGGACTAGATTGCAAGTGAATTAGTGATAATTAGAGTTTTATTTTGGTAAAAGATGGTAGTCGGAATTGATACCAGGATGTTTGTAACCTAGTTTTTACTTCATTATTTGATGTAGTTTCTAAAATGCCAGAACCGGTAATTTTAAATATAATAACTTGTCTCATTTTAAAATATGTGTTCTTGGAGAGGGTGACTGAGGTAGGTAGACAATAATTTACTGTAGTAACTTGTTTTTCTCCAATTAATCTGTTATTAACCCAAGAGCCATATAGCATTCTTTTGTCCAAATAACCTAATGTCACTTTCTTGACTTTTCTTGCTGTGACTCTAGCAATCTGGGGTCACACCACCCTCTCGCTCCTAGTCATGCTTTCAGTTGTAAGAGTAACATTGTCAATAATATGGTGACAGATTTGCACACAGTCTACTATTTACTAAAATATATCTATCAATTGCAAACTTTGATAACATAATTGTTAAGGAATGAACAATTTTCAGTGCACTTAACAGCTGAATGCTACACATTATTGTGTACTGACATCATGGTTAAAACCATTATTTGCAACATGTGGCCCCTTTCAATTTTGTTTTAAAGGAAATGGTTCAATGACTTTTTTCTTTTGGAAGAAGAAAGACTTGCATTTCCATCTTAGAAAATTGAGAACTTGTTTTTAGCCCTTTTTCCTGTCTTCAGCTCTTCTTTATATTGGTTACTAATTCACATGTCCAGTTGCTTCAGATTCATGGTGCTATCTCCTCTGCCTTTTACATGGCTCTCACATTAAATTTTCCATAATCTATTCTGTGAAAGAAGTTCATCTACACCTTCACATATTGAGGAAGGAACCGACCCTCCTCTATGTGAACTTGGAAAATAAGGCAAAGGTGACGCTGTTATGAGAGGTTCGGGGATTCAATCGGAGACGTAAAAGACACTTTCCACTCCAAACAAATGGACCAAAGGTATATTTTATTATATAGAGGATAATAAAGGCGACAGTCTGCAAACAGATCCAAATAGGTCAAATATTAGGAGGGAAAAAACATCAGCCCGACTGGAAAGGGAAAACACCCACATCGGCTGAAGAGAAAATGACACAAATCAACCGGAAAGAGAAACACCAGGTTGACCGAAAAGAGAACACATTAAATCAATTATTTTATATCAAATCAATTACTTCACATCAAATCAGTTACTCACAACAACCACGCTCCACTGCCGGGAGAGCCCTGTCAATCGACGCGGCTGGGCAAGGATCACACGTCCTGGGCAAGCTGTCCCTCCCACAGGTGGAACTCTCACCGGGTCTCAGTTTCCAGCAGTTTTTATACCATCAGTAATTTTCAGAGTAAGCAATTACAGAGTTTGCAGAGCAAGCATTTAGTGTTCCCATGTACAAAATGGTTTTCAGTGGCGTACCTGCACTGAGCCCCCTGGCTAACATCCCGGCCCAGTAGTTGTGTACGTGCACTGTTCTCTTTGGTTATCGTCCCAGCCCGGCACAGATGGCCAGTCCATCCCGTGCTACGACACTCCAAGAGCCTTGAAATGTTACAACTTGCAACTCCCTCCGTGAGAGAAAGGCCAGTTCCCGGGAAAAGGCCAGTTCCCACCACACAGAAAGCAGCTTTTATATTTCTTTTTGTGCTGGTGGCTGTAGGTCAATGGAGCTGCCAAACATGGCTGTACTCATGTCAAGACAGACGCCTCGGTGTCCCTCCCCACCAGTGAGCTGCAGATGGGCTGCAGAGTCCTGTGAATCTTTTGCTCACCTCCTGGCTCCCTACATACTTGACATTGTCTGCGCGGAGAACCCCAGCTTGTTACAATCAAATTTTTGAGGTCTATAGAAGCCACCTGAAGGATAAGAATGGCTAGAAAGGACATCAGCAAGCAGTGTACTCAAAAAGTTTGTGGCAGAAAAGTTAATAAGAACAAAACCTTTCTGTTTATATTTTTTTCTCTTTAACTTCTCTTTCTTCATTTTCCTTCACTTATATGGTATAAACCCTATTCACCCCCCATGGTGTGTTTTTTTTTTTCCTCAAAGCCCCAGTACATTGCTATATATCTTAGTTGTAGGTCAACCTATGGTGGTTCTTTTTCCTGGAGTCCCATGGCATTTTATTCATATCTCTTTAAATTAAATTATTTCTATAGTGTAATTTATCTGTTTATACATATCTGTCTTCCTTGCAGACCCACAACATCTCAAGATCTTTGGGTACATAATATATACTTAAGTATTTGAGTGAATCAATGAAGATCTTTTGTTGAATAAGATCTAAATAAATACAATACCTACTCAGCACATGAATGCAAGCATTTGAGAGAGAGTTTTGTGTCTGCTGAAGCAAGCAGTGGACCAGTTTAGGGGCTGACTGCCAAGGTTACTCAATAGATTGAGACAAAATGAAAGAGAAAATTAACTTTAGTTTTAAAATTCATGGAGAACAGGAGCAGGATATCTAGGTGTGAATCAGCACTTGATCATTCTTGTTGCATCTTTGGATAATCCAGTCCTTTATTTTGTATGAATATGTGATTGGTCAAGAGAGTGAACAGAGGACTGGCTTTTAGAAGGGCAATTTTGTCGCAGGAAATCCTTGAGGAAAATATATGGAAGGAGAACTGGTAGAAACATGGCAGAAACTTTTTGTGTACAAACCCTAAAAATTGAGTTTACATGCTGTCTGAAAGATTTGTAACCCAACATTTCTCCAATATAAGTTAGAGCAGATTTTAAATATCTAGGTATACAAAAGGAATACAAGGAACATAGATCAAACTGAAAGTAGTTTAGGATAGAACAAAGAAATGAAGCTAAAATAAACCAGCACATTAAAATGTGTTTCAGAAGGACCTGCAGTTTTTAAAGGTAGTTGGAAATTTATCACTCAGGTTTAAAGTAGAAAGGGAAATGGGAACAATTCTCTATCATTTCATGTCCATGAGATTAAAAGCTACAGCCTGTCAGAGAAGCAAAACTTTTCTGGCCTCTAATGTTCAAAAAAGTGTTTTGAATCGTGCCTAAAGAAAGAGAGTCTGTGTGATGTAATGCAAATACAGTATCATCAACTCATTTCCAAGTTTATTACAAACACTTTAGCACACTTTTAATTGAGATAATGCAGAATTCTATAAGGGGCCAAGGACGAGGCTGATAGCATTCTCTCTTTCAGCTTCTCACTTGACCAAGGGAGAAAATGTTCTTGAAGAGATTGACCACGTCTCCTAAAGACAATGTTCATTTTCAATTTTTCTTTTTATAAACTCATCCTGCATTTCCCCTTCCATATGCAAGCTAAAGCGTGTGTGTAGACATCCTTTATTGGCAATGAGGACAGATCCATACTATTAAATAATCAAATAAGCGGAACATACGTTTGGTGCCTTTTAGGGAAATTACAGGTTTAAGCCCACCCTCATTGGTGGAAGAACAAGGTGATGGTGCTCAGGGCAAGCTACCCCAGGAAGCACCACTCTGGTATGTGGATTAATCTGAGCTGAAGACAATAAGGACTCAGAGAACTAAGGAAGAATATTTGAGTTTCCCCTCCCAAACTGCCTAAAGAATTTAAAACAAAACATCTGTTACAGGAAGGAGTTATTATCATGACGGCTATAAAGATAATGTAGGATAGAGGTGACAGTAGAAAAGACACCAACAAGCCCATCTTATCGGAAGTTCTGTCTCTCTGGCCACATGCTCTGGATGGCCCTGTGAGGAGTTACCAATCAATCATTTACAAGGGAAGTCTCCATTTGTAAAGGTATCTCCCTCTCTGTATTGGGAAGAGGGTGGATGGCCTCATTTCTAGAGACTTATCAATGCAGAAGGTGAGGCTTTAAAACTACATAATAAACATTTCTCTTGTTTACAGGACTTTAGTGATGATCTGTAACTGACACCCCCACCCACAACATCCTCCTTGTCTTTGTTTGGACATGGTATTTAAGAAGAGAATTTCTGCTATTGTGTTGAGAAACGCAGTGTCCCTGCTTTCTCCAATGTATATATGATATTAAATTTGGTATTATTTTCTCCTCCTAACCTGTCATGTTAATTATTTGGCCAGCCATAAGAACCTTAAGGAAAAGGACAGAGGGAGATTCTCCCTCTTCCCCCGACAATGGTGTACCCGAATTAAAATATCTACCATTTATTATGCAGCTAATCATGTCATGCTATTTAAATGAAACTTAATGAATTCTTCTTCTATAAATTTGATTATATTTTAGACAAACTGATGTATAATTTTATGTAAGTGCATTTTTACTTAAAATGTAAAACTTTTTAGAGTCTGCTTCATTCAGTTTTAGAGGCATATTTTGTATATTTTGGTGTGATTTTATTAATTATCCTTCATAGCAGAGAGGCACATCCTACTCTTTTTCTTGCTGCCCTCTCTCTACAAGGTAAAACTCATCCAAGTTTATTTTGCTTCATAAGGCATAGGCTTACATTGTGATGAAGAGGAGATCATTTCTGAAACATATTTGGAACTGTAGGGAGCCCAGAATTTCAGACTATGCTCAGAATTTTGTGAGGTAACTTCAAAAAAGATGGAACACTTAAAGTTTGCCAGGAAAGTTTTCTGCTACTTCGCTTAACAGTAGTTTTTTATTTTTTTTAAACAGCTTAGTTCTTAATTCTTTGGAAAGATGAGTGAAGGAGTTGGCAGGTTTAAGTGTACCCTTGATAGAGCTCTCTCTGGGTTACTCTTTCAAAACAACCATCCCAGTTGATGAATATTTAATGGGGACTCTGTCAGTCCCAGAGCTGAGAGAGGCAGTTCTCAAAGCTCCAGCAGGTCCTGGGAGAAGAGAACGCTGGTAACCAGTGTCGTCCGAGTTTGGATGAGGCGTGGTCATTCTCAGGATGTTAGAACTGAGTGGATTTCTCAGATGCAGCCCAGTGACTCCAGACCTGAGCCTTGCTCAGAAGCCAGCTGACTTGTCATTCGCTCTGAGCCTGGTGTCTTCCCTCTGTTCGTGCCCCTTTCTGCCGTTTCTCATGCTTCTCCTGACTCTCTCTCTTTCCTAAACCTTCTTTCTTCTTTTATCTCTTTTTCTTACTTTTACTCTCTATTATATTCCTTATCATTTTTTTCTGTCTCTTATTGTTCTCATTCATTTTCTTTTTATTTTGTAGTACAGTTACTCTGTACATGACTTTCCTCTTAAAATCTTGACCCTCTACAACTCCTATAATTCAGCTAGCTATGTTTTTTGAAGGTTTTATCTATTTTTTATTTTTTCCCCCAAAGCCCCAGTAGATAGTTGTACGTCACAGCTGCACATCCTTCCAGTCGCTGCACGTGGGATGCAGACCCAGCATGGCCAGTGAAGCAGTGCGTCGGTGTGTGCCCGGGATCCGAACCCAGGCTGACAGCAGCGGAGCTTGCGCACTTAACTGCCAAGCCACGGGGCTGACCCTCAGCTAGCTATTTTGAAGAGAGTATATTGATAAATTTCTCTTAGATGTTATAACATGCTGATTCAAGTAAATAAAAACTGTCACAAATGGGATAGGGATGAAGAGTGAATTCAGTTCAGGTAGACACGGAATTAGACAGAGGGAAACTGAGACCTTAGGTGTAGGTGTTCAAAATATTTCCTGATACATCTTTGTAGTTCATTGTTGTGGTAAACTGCACACAGACTTATTTACTGCTGGAGCCCAGATGTTTGCTCCTTGGGGCAGCTCATCAGACCTCGGCCTATAGAAAAGAAGCTAGGAAACATTGCATGCATTTCTAATGTGAAGAACTGTTAGTGTTCCACCAGGAGACACCTTGGGATCTTCCCTGCACTATCTGAATAGAAAAAGAGGAAGAGAAGCTTTTCTCCGTCTACACAAAGCCGGGACCTTATCTTGAGTTTGAGAGGATTGGAGGTGACTGAAAAAAAAAGTGTTCCCGAGTTTGGATTTGCTTTAACAAGAACTATTGGCTGGTTTTGATGTTAAAGGTCTTTATTCAAAATTGACTACCTCTAATGCTAAGTTCAGAGTGGAGATTTGTCAGTATAAGAGAGAAGAATCCCTTTTTGATTAAGTCAGTGAAATACAGTATTTGGGAGAATAGTTATATTTGAAGGCGACTTGTTCATATTCTGTTGCCATAGTGACATTTGTTGGTAAGTGACTACTTCATGCTATTCTCGATGATTTCTGTTTGAAAGACATAGTGAGCTTGATAAATAAATGGCAAGCAATAGGATATAATGGAACACATGAGGAAGCAATTTGGGGTAAAGCTAATTCAGCCTGAATTTGTTTTTCCAAAAGGGTCTGTCGCCTGTACTGTGTATCTGCTTTACCATGTCCCAAAGAGGAGAGTAAATGCGCTTAAGATAAGAATGTAACTTCCCCCTCATTGGCATTTCCTTAAGGATAAGCATTTCTCCCTAGGCTAGGATTTGATTGCTGCAGTCATCCTGTGACCACCCAGATCCAGACAACAGACGTGACACCAGCCATGACCATCGAGACACCAGATCTGCTCCCCTGCTGTGTCCATCAATAGCTGTTCTGGCAGGGCAATCTGGCAGGGTTGATCTCGTGGCTATTGTAAAAGGGCCATTGCAATCACTTGCGATACATGCTCTTTGACGGTATATAACCGCTCTGTACACCCCAATTCTTCGGTGCCCTTCCTTCCTTAGGGAAGGAAGGCCACAGGCCATGGTCCTCAAAAGTTGTCTCATAATAAACTCTCCCCTATTTTGATTTATAGATTGATTATGGATTATTTACGTCGACAAGCTGATGTGCAGGAAGTAGTAAAGGCACAGTGGTACCCGTGTTGCCTGATATAAAATCTTTCCTCCCTCTTTCCCTTCCCAGGATGCCCACTCTTCATGGTGGCACCTACTTCCACGGTGTGATCATTCTTCTGATGACTCCTTTCATTCCCTCTTACAATTACTCAACAAATATTTAAACACTTACTGTATGCCAGGTTTGGGATACACTAAAGAAAAAATTTTCTACAAAATCTCTGTCTTCACAGAACTTGTTTTTGTTGGCTAAGTGAGATAATGGATACGTAGGCAGACAAGTGAATTACATAGTCTATCGTGTGATGATCTGTGTCAAGAAAAAGGTAAGTGACAGGCAATGGGGAGAGCTAGAGAGTGAATGGGTTGCTACTTTAATTAGAGAGACCAGGGAGGCTCGAGCAAGGCTCAGAGGGAAGGGACAGAGCAGGAGGACATGCAGATATCCCAGGGCTGCAGAGAAGCTGTGGAGGAACTGTGACTCGGATGTTGTTGGGCAGCAAGAAGCCAGTGTGGCTGGAGCACAGTGAGCAAGAGGGGAAAGGCAGAGAAGGTTTGAGATGCCGGGGAGGGTGAGCAGATGAAAGAAGGCCCCTTGGCCCATCAAAACTGTGCTGTAAGTGAAATGAAAACTTTCAATGTCATTTAACTATACATTATACAATTTAAGTAGTAAATACCTTTTGTTTTTCTATAGTCTTGTCAAGTACATCAACTAAAATGCTGCTGAATTGGGAATGTCTAAATTATCCCCAGGAGTGACGGCTGTATCTTGTCAGGCGTCTGGTCTGCACAGCAGTCGGCGTTGGGAGTGAGGTGACAGTCAGGAGACGAACTCTAGTCTTCAGGTTGTCACCAACTGTTTGTGTTATGTTTCATCTGTAAAATGTGGAGGACGGAAAAGATGAGTGGTTTTCAGACTCCGATCCATGGAGCACTGGATATTCCTGAAGGCTCTTGGTTTTTGTTTGTTTGTTTGTTTGATTTTGTGAGGAAGATCGGTCCTGAGCTAACATCTCTCACTCCTCTTTTTGCTGAGAAAGACTGGCGTTGGGCTCACACCTATGCACATCTTCCTCCACTTTATATGGGATGTCACCACACCACGGCCTGACAAGTGGTGCGTCGGTGCGCACCCAGGATCCGAACCGGCGAACCCTGGGCCGCTGCAGCAGAGCGCGCACATATCCGCTTGCCCCACCCAGCTGGCCCTGAAGGCTCTTTGTTTTTTTTCTTATGTTTATAAACTTCGATGCAAGCTTCACGTAGAAGAAAGTGTCCCCTAGCTTTAAAAAGATTCCTGGACTTGGTCCTCACTTAGGTTTTCCAGTATGAAGAATTTGTAGTCTCACAGACGCCCAAAGGCTAGACAAAAGGAGCCAGATCCCTTTTTTCGAGTGTCTCTTGTGACAGTGCTCATTGTCTCTCATTCAAACCAAAAGGTGATTTGTCAATAGTGAGATATAGCATTTGAGACCCCATCCTTCAAGATGGCTGAGTTGTCGTCCATAATTTTACAGACTTATGCTAAGTGAATAATATAAAAAGTGAATGTCTCAGCAGGTACTTTCTGACACAAAATACAAACTAAGAATTGAGAAAAGTAATTATGATTAATGTCTGTCAATAAGGGCATAAGGCTAGTCTAATTTCAAAAGTAATTTATGGCATGAGTGTTAGTCACTGTACATATTAAATATATTGAAATGTATTCATGTTCTCATAGCACAGAATTATAACTGGAAGATAAACTGGATGTTTTCGGCACTTATGGTTAAAGATGTATTTTATTTAGTTTTGTTTTGCGATTGAGGAAATTATAAAATTTATTTTTTAATATATTGCCTATCTTCTTCCTTTCCAACCTAGAATCTCAATCTGCTATTTTGGAAACTCTGAAAAATATGTTCAGATGCTGTTCAAAAGGTAAGAAAATCTTGTTAGGATGTCAAATCCTTTTCTCTCTTATTTATCATAAAATTGTGACAGACTCTCATTTATCTTCCTGTCTGCCCGTCTGACGAGGCCACCTTGTTTCTCTAAGCCTGCAGGGAAATCCAGTCAGGTGGAAGGGGATGTTTTCTTCCACTTAGACTTTGCAGAGAAAATCAGCCTTGAAGTGGAACTGAGCACATGATTTTCAGAAGCTGCATCATTCTGTACCCAGCCAGAACATTGGGCCTGACAACAGCTGGATCCAGCAGAAAACTGGACACACTAGGAGATGTCATGTGGAGATGTGCCTGGCTGGACTAATAGTCACATGGATATGAGTTTTAAAAAAATCTCTCAGAAGTTTACCAAAATCAAATGATATTCTTAAGTTGCTGTAGTAGATGAAACATTAGTTAGTGTCTTTTTAATTTCAACAGAAGCTTTTTTTTTGTTACTAAAAAGCCAAATTTTACGTCTTTTTTCTTATTACCAAAATGGACTTACTATTAAAAAAAAGAAACCTGCAAGAAAGGAAACACTCATATGGAATAGAAATTGTGGGTAGCAATTGCTACTTTTTTATATAAAATCATCTGTTTTATTTATTTACACTTTCTCCCAACTGTGCTTTTGAAAATAACTTAGTAATAGAAATTATCAGTAAGAACAGGGTGTGCTCCCTTGAGTGTGGTCCAGTAGAAGTCAAGTGACTCAGAGCTGAGTTCTAGGCCCAGGTCTGTTTCTGGTTAGTGTGAGACAACGTACTTAGGCTCTCTAGAACGTAGTATTCCTTTCTGTAAAATTAAAGAATTTGATGATTTTTGAGAACTTTCCCAAATATTAAATGACTTCTCTTTTAAAAAGTAGAAAGATCCTTCTCAAACTTATAAATTATCAAAAATTTTTGTGACCTTTCACTTACCAAGAACAACTGATGTCCCTTCAAATATATTGATTGAAAATAAAGACCATAAAATTATATATTTGATAATCTAATAAATGAATTAGCATAAAAATGAACCAGGAAAAAATTAATGATCAATCAAGATAGTACATTATGAAAGTATTACTGTTTGTTACAGTATATAAAATTATGACTCTAAAATAGTATCTTTTTGCTGTCTGTAAGTTTATATTGTTACTCATAAATCACTATTAACCCTATTATGTTTTACAAGTAATAAACTGTCTTGAAAGGGAAAAACAATAAAGCAGCAGCCCTGCATTACACATGAAAGTTGTGCTCCCCCTGGAAGGAAAATGAGGATACAACATTGGTCAAGTACTTCATTTTGTAATCCACTGGTGGCTTTCAAAAATATAGGTATTATTGTAATAGTAAAGATATTCTTAAGAATAGTGCCACATATCTGGTTTTCCAGCTTCTTTTTGTCAGAGCTGAGACCTACATCAGGCTGGGGCACTTGAAGAGGCATGGGGGACGCAGCTGAGGGTGCTTTAATTACTATGAGATGATTAGCCAATATCATATAAGCCAGAGAAAGTTTAAAAAGAGGTAAAGGGGAATAAAGTTTGAAATAATTAAGAAAAATAGTGCTTTCAAAATATCCTCTCATTATTTTTATAGCTTTTTATTTATTTTATTTTTTTTTTTTGAGGCATGACTAGGATAGTATGTTAGATTTTTCTAAACCCTTATCTCCAGGGCATATATTACTGAGTTCTTCATTATAAATGATAATGCCAAAGAAAACCTAGACAAAAGTATTCTGTACTATCCACAAGGACAAAACATGTACAACATTGCTCTATATATTAAGAGTCCAGCTGTAATAGTCAAGATATATATTCATGTGTGTAAAATTATAATGATTTTTTAATTTTCTCGGGCTGTGAACCATGGTAAAATATGCAGTAATAAGCAGGAAACCTGAAAAACTAGGTAATTTAAAACACCTGATGTTACAACTAGACCATTCAAGGGTGAAATCAATTTAAAATTCACACCTTCTTCTTTCCTTGTAGCCAGTGAAGTGTCTGGAAGACAGAAAACTCATAAAATTAATTGAGAGTTAACAGTATTTGGAGGCAGTTGAGGTTAAGCACTCAACAATGATGTCCCTTACTTCAGGAGTCATTGACTTTTTGTCATAAGTTTACTTTATACACGGGTTCTCTTCTTAGATTATTTCTGTATGTTTCTTAGAAGAGAGACAGGGAAGGAGAATTAACTATCAATCTACTGTGCGCCAGTTCCTTTACTGTATTACCTTATGCAATTCTTACAGTAATCCTTTAAAGTAACTGTTATAATTCATATTTAATAAAGAAAACCATGTTTACAAAATTGATCAAGGGTAAGAGGGAAGATCTGAACATCAGTCCGTTGAGCTTATGCCTCATATTCTCTCTACTGTGATAAAAAGGGTGCTTCAACATGGGTACTCACCATCTGGCTATTTAATACCGGCTCCTGCAAACAGCATTGGATGAGATGAGATGCGAAGTTATTTCCAAAGATATTCTATTATAGTTAAACTGTACTATTTATGAGTCAGATGTCAAGACATGTTTTAGAGGCATAGAGAGCAACTGATTAGTTCACCTACACATTATTAATGTTTACTATAAGTTTCGTGTGCCACATCGTGTCAACTTTACCAACTTTAGTGCTTCACTGTTCTTTTTGAAAAAACTCAGAATGTCACTTTTCGTGTCAAACACCTTGCTGTTTTCTTTTTATTCACTAGATGACAGTGCTGTATCTCTGTAAATTACCACTGCAGCAGGAAACGAGAGGTCTTAAGCCAGTTTGCTCTGCACAAATGATGGACATAGGAGGACTTCTGGTCCATCAAGGCTGCCTGTGTTATTCCGTGGCCGTAACGGGGATGTCCAGGACTGCTTAGTCAGAGGCACGAAGCAGAGTCAGAAAGCATCCTCTAAATTCTTCTTCAGATGTGAATTCAGGCACCTGTCCTCTCACCTGAGCACACTGGAGTTTATTGAATGTGTTCTGACTCTTACTCTCTCTCTGTAGTTAATGAGTCTGGGAGCTCCATACTGCTAGAAAAAACACAAGACTCATAAAGCCTTTTCTCAACTAAACGGAGTTGAGGGCTATGGTGTTGCCCGAGAGTCTGATGCTTAAAGAAAATACAGTTGGTGCTCAGGCAGAAGGCAAGAGTGTCAGCCACTCCCAGAGGGTTTTTATGGATGCTCCCATGGAATGAGCAAGTTTAAAAGAAAACCACATTGCTTAAACCTCACTAGCTGATTGTTTTATTTTCAAGTAATATGCTCTGAAATCTGCTATGTCTAAAAAACCATTTCAGGCCGGCCCCATGGCTTAGCGGTTAAGTGCGTGTGCTCTGCTGCTGGTGGCCCAGGTTCGGATCCCGGGATGGCACCGACACACCCCTTCTCTGGTCATGCTGAGGCCACGTCCCACGTACAGCAACTAGAAGGATGTGCACCTATGACAGACAACTATCTACTGGGGCTTTGGGGGAAAAATAAATAAATAAAATCTTTAAAAAATATATAAATAAATAACCATTTCATAAAATTTGACTTCTGTTTTTTATTCTCTGGTATTTGAAATTATTATTAAGACTGTAAATCCTTTAACATTCTACAATATACAAATAGGCAAATATCAATTATATTCTCTAAAATGGTTTGCTCCCATGTTAAAGATTAATATATGGTAGCAAAACTGTTTACCATCCAGTTTTTAACTCATTTTTTGCTTTTGAAATTACATATAAAATTTGTGTTTTGAAGTATTTTCCTAAAACTCCACA
The DNA here is from genome assembly GCF_020826845.1 of Diceros bicornis minor. Taxonomy (NCBI): domain Eukaryota; kingdom Metazoa; phylum Chordata; class Mammalia; order Perissodactyla; family Rhinocerotidae; genus Diceros; species Diceros bicornis. The sequence goes on along the minus strand of NW_026691124.1, from coordinate 413,446 downwards.
ACTTTCTGATATAAATGGACTAGATGAGAGGTAACTAAAATGAATTTTGATCTTTAAAACTCGAGCTTTGTGTAAGAATTGATAATATCAGACTGTTGAAAGTTGGGTCTCTCCACATTATGATATTTATTAATTGTGAATCGCCACATCTATTACAAAGTGCTGAAAAATAAAAAGAAATTGAACAATATCAACACTCTCTTACCCCACATGTACAGTTTATATGCAAATAAATTCTCAAAGGTCAGAAAAATGTTTATGATTTCAGATAACTGGTAAAATACTATCTCATTCCAGTTTTAACCTCATTTGAAATGGACTGAAAACTCTTCTCTTAGGATTTTGCTCTGATCAGTGCCCCCAGGTCCCCTCAATGCCTCATTTGATTGTAAACTTATCTGAGGAATTGAATATTCCTTTCCATTTCTTCTCTTTAAGGTATCTGTGATAGTGCTTTTTATGCAATGACCACTTGGTACAATTTATTATTAGTTTCAGAAACATGCTTACTTAGGAACAAATCAAGAAAACAGATGTGAGGAATGTGGGATCACCTAGCTGATGGTGTTCGAGGGCTTCCTCATGTGAGTCTTGCCATAGAAAAGTTCAAAGGGTAAAGCAGCATTGGTCAGATCAAAAGTGTGGGGTAAACATAACTCTGAAGGAATAATGATGGTGACTTAAAAACAAGAAACCCCTTGAATTGCGTTGGAAGTTATTGGACACATTAAAGAGCTGGGAAAAAACATTGTTTAATGTAAGTTCTTTCTAAACTCTAAGGCAAAATGTAACATGAATTTACATGGTAATTATAAAGCACAAAACAACAATTCAAAAGACAAGTACACAACTAAAGTAGAAACCAGAGTGAGAAAAATAGAGGTTAAAGGAGAGATGGAAAAAGATGGTTGGGGTCAGAAAATATGGCTTAGTCATCCTTGAGGTCTCCCTCAGACTCTGATCATTCCTAGTGCTCAGTAAACACTTTGACCCCATGAGCCTGGGGAGGAGCAAAGTGACACGTGGTTTGGAGGGAAGATAATGCAAAGATACCCTTGTGGAGGCACTGACATTGAAAATCAGTGACATTTTGCAAAGGTGTTTACCATACTATATTAAGGATTATTCTGGAAAGTTAAGGATTTTTCGGGAATGTACATTTTCATTTTATGGAAACTCCAACAAGCCCAGTGAAAGATTTAGACATTTCAGCTTTAGAAATAAAGAGAGGTGTCAGCCCTGTGGTGGAGCGGTTAAGTGAACGCACTCCAGTGTGGTGGCCTCAAGTTCACAGGTTCGGATTCCGGGCGCGCACAGACACACCGCTTGTCAAGCCATGTTGTGGTGGCACCCCATATAAAGTAGAGGAAGATGGGCACAGTTGTTAGCACAGGGCTAATCTTCCTCAGCAAAAAGAGGAGGATTGGCATCAAAAGTTACCTCAGGGCTGATCTTCCTCACACAAAAAAAGAAAGAAACAAAGCCAGAATGGGAAATTTTTTCTGTCAGTTTTAACAATGAAAACCAGTTAGCATTTGGAAATCGGTTGCAATTTGAGATGAGAATGTGAAGAAAGAATTAGATGTCACATGTTGTTTTTCCCTTTCTCTGAGGCATTAAGGCTTGCAGGGGGAATGAAATTCCATCTTTGCTCTATTAAGTTTGAGAAGGTGTAAAATTCATTTGTGCTGGGCAACACTGTTGACCTGTGGAGAAAAATAAATGGTTTAAGCAGCTGATCTAAAGGAATAACTGAGCTCATAAAAGTTCTTAGTTTATAAAGGGTGCTTCTACTTTGCTCAACTTAACTGGACGTCCATTGACCTATATGTGCAAGGTATTTGTGGCAGCTATTGAAGGAAATACAAAGAATTATAGGGTTCCAAGTTCCTCCAGATACATGACATGGTTTGCAAGATGTAATTTGATACTTCCAAGCTATTTAGTGTAAGTTGCATTACAGAAAGTAAAAAAAATGGCAATGTTATTGAGAAATTGTAATTAAAGACAGCTTCTTATGAGAGATGGACTAGATCAAGTCCTCAAAGGGACCACTTTTGGGTAGGTGGAGGGAAGAAAGAGTGAGGATTTCAGATGGGGGAAGAGAGGAAAGGTACAGAAGTGGAAAGAAACATGGCATTTGGGCATGGGGGTGGGGAGGCCATGAGAGGCACAGTATTCCCGTGACTGAGAGGCAGCTCAGTTTCCTCCTGCAGGGGCCCAGCACTGCTTGCCACCTCCTGGCCTCCTCCACCTGCAGGCCCCACGCCTGAGCCAAGGCCTATCTTATCTGGATTGCTGCCTAGTCTCCCAACAGGTCCCTTTACTTCCAGTCTTAATTTCTTCTAATCTTTCCTCCACCATGCCTCCAGAGTTACATTCTAGAATCCAAGTTTGCTTAAATCTGATATCTACTTCGACTCCTTCAATGACTGTTCAGAGTAGCCTAGAGAACATTCAGACTCCTGAGCTGGACACGCAGGCTTTCCCTTGCTGTCCTCATCTTCACCCTCATCACCCACTCTGTCTTACATGTTTGCTTTGTTCCAGCCTTAAAAATATCACAGATTTTCTGAAAGATTTAGATCCTTTATATCTGTCTTTTTATATGTGCTTCTTCTGTCCTCCTACCCAGTTTTGTAATCAACTTAATTCCTATTTCTTAATCTAAACTCATGTCAAATGTTCCTTTCTCTTGGAGACTTTTCCTGAGAGGTCTCCACCTAGAGACCCATTTTGATTTCCCTACTCTGGGACCATATACTTATCTACTTTTCCGTAACTGTTGTTTTATTCATGTCTCATAGACAGTGAGCTCCTTAAAGCTGAGACTATCCTTCTTCTTAATAAATAAATGACCAGCAATAGGATACATTGGGGCATATGAGGAAGCCATTTGGTGTAAAACTAATTGGGCCTGACATTGTTTTTTTTTGCCCCAAAAGGGGCCTGTAGCCTCTCTTCATCCATTGTATATCCGCCCTAAGCAATTAACATGTCCCAAAGACAAAAGCAATGCCCGTAAGGTGTAAATGCAACTTCCCCCACATTGGCATTTCCTTAAGTATAATCATTTCTCCCTAGGCTAGAATTTGATTGCTGTGCTCATCCTGTGACCACCCAACTCGAGACAACAGCCACGCCCATGGAGACAGCAGACCTGATACCCACTGTGTCCATCAGTGGAGATGCTGACAGGTCAAGGTTGCGGCTATTGTAAAAGGGATATTGCAATCACATGTGGTCCATGTTCTTTGATGGTATATAACCATGCTGTACACCCCACTTCTTTGGAGTGCTCCATTTCTTTGTGAAAGGACTCTCCTGGGCTATATGGTCCTCAAAGTTTGGCTCATAGTAAACTCACCCCAAGTTGGTTTTATAGATTTTTTTATGGATTATTTGCGTCGACATTCTATTTGTCCCTCCACTGTCTGAACACAGTACCTGACACCTTGGGGGCAATCAGAAAATGTTTGATGAGTGAATAAGTATGTGGGAGACCACACTGGCTGGAGAAGAAGGGGCTTTTTGAGGAGAAGTAGAAAATTCACTCACGTTCCTACCATAGTGGTTGAGGCTGTGGGCTTTGGACCAGTTTGTCTCGGCACCAATCCCAGTTATCCTGCTTTTAACTGGAGAACCTGTGCAAAGTATTTAGTCTCTGAGCCTTAGTTTCCTCATCTATAAAATGGGGCTACTGAGAACTCCTGTCTCATAGGGTTTTAGTGAGATTTAAATGCATTAACTCATGTAAAGTGTTTAGAAGAACTCCTGGCGCATAGTAGGCATTAACGTGTTAGCTGTTGTGTTATCATTATTGCTCTTATATCTTAACGATACTCTGGTTTTGAAAAGATGTTTTCATAATATAGTTGATCCTCATTATTTGTGGATTCCGTGTCTACACACTTGCCTACTAGCTAAAATGTACTGGCAGCCCCCAAATCAACACTCTCAGGGCTTTCATGTCCATTTGCAGGTAAGCGCAAAGTGGTGACAATTTTGATTCACTCGAAGTGCATGTTCCCAGCTGAGGGGAACAAGGTGACACTGTGCCCTGTTGTTTCAGCCCATGCTGTAAACAAGTGTCCTTCTTGCAGTCTATTTAGTGCCTCATTTATTATCTTTTTGTGCCTTGTGTTGGTGACTCGGCTGTTTAATATGTCCCCCATGTGTAGTGCTGCAATGCTGCCCGGTGTTCCTCAGGGCAAGAGGCTGTGACGTGCCTTCACAGAGAAAGAATTTGTGTTCGACAAGCTTCTTTCAGACACGAGGTACGGTGCTGGTAGTCTAAGTTCAATGTTAATATATCAAAATATATATATATTTTTTTTATTGATGTTTTAATGGTTTCTAACATTGTGAAATTTTGGGTTGTACATTTTTGTTTGTTCATCACCACATATATGACTCCCTTCACCACTTGTGTCCACCCCCCACCCCCACTGACCTGGTAACCACAGTCCAGTTTTCTCTGTCCATGTGTTGGTTTATAGTCCACATATGAGTGAGATCATACAGTGTTTGTCTTTCTCTTTCTGGCTTATTTCACTTAACATAATACGCTCCAGGCCCATCCATGTTGTTGCAAATTGGACGATTTTGTCTTTTTTTATGGCTGAGTAGTATTCCATTGTATATATATATATACCACATTTTCTTAATCCAGTCGTCAGTCGAGGGACACTTAGGTTGCTTCCACTTCTCGGCTATGGTGAATAATGCTGCAATGAACATAAGGGTGCATAAGCCTCTTTGGATTGTTGATTTCAGATGCGTTGGATAGATTCCCAGTAGTGGGATGGCTGGATCATAGGGCATCTCTATTTTTAATTCCTTGAGGAATCTCCATACCGTTTTCCATAGAGGCTGCACCAATTTGCATTCCCACCAGCTGTGTATGAGGGTTCCTGTTTCTCCAAGTCCTCTCCAACATTTGTTGTTTTTTGTCTTGGTGTTTATAGCCATTCTAACGGGCGTGAGGTGGTATCTTAGTGTTGTTTTGATTTGCATTTCCCTGATGATTAGTGATGTTGAGCATCTTTTCATGTGCCTATTGGCCATCTGTATATCTTCCTTGGAGAAGTGTCTGTTCATTTCCTCTGCCCATTTTTTGATCGGGTTGTTTGTTTTTGTGTTGTTCAATTGTGTGAGTTCTTTATATATTATGGAGATCAACCCCTTGTCAGATGTATGTTTTGCAAATATTCTCTCCCAGCTGGTTGGTTGTTTGTTCATCTTGATTCTGGTTTCATTTGTCTTATAAAAGCTCTTTAATCTGATAAAGTCCCACTTGTTTACTTTTTCTTTAGTTTCCCTAGTCTGGGTAGGCATGTCATCCGAAAAGATTCCTTTGAAACCAATGTCAAATAGTGTGTTGCCTATATTTTCTTCTATGAGTTTTATAGTTTCAGGTCTCACCTTCAGGTCTTTGATCTATTTTGAGTTAATTTTTGTGAATGGCGATAGCACATGGTCCACTTTCATTCTTTTGCATGTAGCTGTCCAGTTTTCCCAACACCATTTATTGAAGAGACTTTCCTTTCTCCATTGCACGTTCTTAGCACCTTTGTCAAAAATTAGCTGTCCGTATATGTGTGGTTTTATTTCTGGACTTTCAAATCTGTTCCATTGATTTGTGTGTCTGTTTTTGTACCAGTACCATGCTGTTTTGATTACTATTGCTTTGTAGTATGTTTTGAAGTCAAGAATTGTGATGCCTCCTGCTTTGTTCTTCTTCTTTAGGATTTCTTTAGCTATTCGGGGTCTTTTGTTTCCCCATATAAATTTTAGTATTCTTTTTTCTATTTCTGTGAAGAATGTCATTGGGATTCTGATTGGTATTGCATTGAATCTGTAGATTGCTTTAGGTAATATAGACATTTTAACTATGTTTATTCTTCCAATCCACGCGCACGGGATATCTTTCCATTTCTTTATGTCATCGTGGATTTCCCTCAATAATGTCTTGTAGTTCTCATTGTATAAGTCCTTCACCTCCTTGGTAAGATTTATTCCTAAGTATTTTATTCTTTTTGATGCAATTGTAAATGGTATTATCTTTTTGAGCTCTCTTTCTGTTAGTTCATTATTAACATATAGAAATGCAACTGATTTTTGTAGATTGATTTTGTACCCTGCAACTTTGCTGTAGTTGTTGATTGCTTCTAATAGTTTTCCAACAGATTCTTTAGGGTTTTCTATATATACAATCATGTCATCTGCAAATAGTGAGAGTTTCACTTCTTCATTACCTATTTGGATTCCTTTTATTCCTTTTTCTTGCCTAATTGCTCTGGCCAAAACCTCCAGTACTATGTTGAACAGGAGTGGTGAGAGTGGGCAGCCCTGCCTCGTTCCTGTTCTCAGAGGAATGGCTTTCAGTCTTTCCCCGTTGAGTATGATGTTAGCTGTGGGTTTGTCATATATGGCCTTTATTATGTTGAGGTACTTTCCTTCTATTCCCATTTTATTGAGAGTTTTTTTCATAAATGGATGTTGTATCTTGTCAAATGCCTTCTCTGCGTCTATTGAGATGATCATGTGGTTTTTATTCTTTGTTTTTTTGATGTGATGTATCACGTTGATTGATTTGCGGATGTTGAACCATCCCTGCGTCTCTGGTATAAATCCCACTTGATCATGGTGTATGATCTTTTTAATGTATTGTTGTATTCGGTTTGCCAATATTTTGTTGAGGATTATTGCATCAATGTTCATCAGTGATATTGGCCTGTAATTTTCTTTCTTTGTATTGTCTTTGTCTGGTTTTTGTATCAGGGTGATGTTGGCCTCATAGAATGATTCAGGAAGTGTTCCATCTTCCTCTATTTTTTGGAATAGTTTGAGGAGGATGGGTATTAAATCTTCTTTGAATGTTTGGTAAAATTCACTGGAGAAGCCATCTGGTCCTGGACTTTTATTTTTTGGGAGGTTTTTGATTACTATTTCAATCTCTTTACTTGTTTTTGGTCTATTCAGATTCTCCATTTCTTCTTGGTTCAATTTTGGGAGGTTGTATAAGTCTAAGAATTTATCCATTTCTTCTAGATTGTCCAATTTGTTGGCATATAATTTCTCATAGTATTCTCTTATAATCCTCTGTATTTCCATGGTATTTGTTGTAATTTCTCCTCTTTCATTTCTAATTTTATTTACTTGAGCCTTTTCTCTTTTTTTCTTAGTAAGCCTGGCTAAGGGTTTGTCTATTTTGTTTATCTTCTCGAAGAACCAACTCTTTGTTTCGTTAATCCTTTCTACTGTTTTTTTGGTCTCAATATCATTTATTTCTGCTCTGATTGTTATTATTGCTCTCCTTCTGCTGGCTTTGGGCTTTGTTTGTTCTTCTTTTTCTAGTTCTGTTAGGTGTAATTTAAGGTTGCCTATTAGGGCTTTTTCTTGTTTGTTAAGGTGGGCTTGTATCGCTATGAGTTTCCCTCTCAGGATAGCTTTTGCTGCATCCCATATGGTTTGATATGGCATGTTATCATTTTCGTTTGTTTCCAGATAGTTTTTGATTTCTCCTTTAATTTCATCAATGATCACTTGGTTGTTCAGTAGCATGTTGTTTAATCTTCACATTTTTGTCACTTTCCCAGGTTTTTTTTCCTGATTCATTTGCAGTTTCATAGCCTTATGGTCTGAAAAGATGCTTGTTATGATTTCAATCTTCTTAAATTTATTGAGGCTTGCTTTGTTTCCCAACATATGGTCTATCCTAGAGAATGTTCCATGTGCGCTTGAGAAGAATGTGTAGTCAGCTGTTTTTGGGTGGAGTGCTCTGTATATATCTACTAGGTCCATCTCGTCCAGTTTTTCATTTAAGTCTAATATTTCTTTATTAACTTTTTGTCTGGATGATCTATCCATTGCTGTAAGTGGGGTGTTAAGATCCCCTACTATTATTGTGTTGTTGTTGATTTCTCCTTTTAGGTTTGTTAATAGTTGTTTTATGTAACTTGGTGCTCCTATGTTGGGTGCATATATATTTATAAATGATATGTCTTCTTGATGTAGTGTCCCTTTTATCATTATATAATTCCCTTCTTTGTCTTTCTTAACCTGTTTTATCTTGAAGTCTACTTTGTCTGATATGAGTATGGCAACACCTGCTTTCTTTTGTTTGCCATTAGCTTGGAGTATCGTCTTCCATCCTTTCAATCTGAGCCTGTGCTTGTCTTTAGTGCTAAGATGTGTTTCCTGAAGGCAGCATATTGTTGGGTCTTGCTTTTTAATCTATCCTGCCACTCTGTATCTTTTGATTGGAGAGTTCAATCCATTTACATTTAGGGTAATTATTGATATATGAGGGCTTAATGTTGCTGTTTTGTCACTTATTTTCTGGTTCTTTTGCATTTCCTTTGTTTCTTGTCCCATTTGTTTTGTACTGCCAATTCAGTTTGGTTGTTCTGTCTTATGATTCTTCTAGTTTTATCTTTGTTTATCATATGTGGTTTTGCTTTGATTATTTGTTTAGTGGTTACCTTGAGGTTTGGGCAAAAAATCTTGTGTATGAGATAGTCCATTATCTGATAGCCTCCTATTTCCTTATACTAAATCAATTCAGTCACTTTCCTCTTCCCCTTCTAAGTTGCTCTTGTCTTACCTTATTCTATCTTGTGTTGTGGCTGTGTGTTTACAGTGATGAGGTTAAATTTATTTTTGGTGAATTTCTACTTTTGATCTTTTAGTTTAGTATTTAAGTGGTTGCTAACCTATTCCGGTAAAGATTTACTATTTCTCTGATTTTGTCTACCTACTTTTCTCCTTCCTCCAAGTTTTGTGTTCCCTTTCTCTTCTTTTTTCCAGGCCTGAAGGCCTTCTTGAGTATTTCTTGTAGTGGGGGTCTCGTGGCCATGAACTCACTTAGCTTTTGTTTATCTGGGATTGTTACTATTTCTCCATCATATTTGAAGGATATTTTTGCTGGATAGAGTATTCTTGGCTGAAAGTTTTTGTCTTTCAGTATTTTGAATATATCATTCCAGTCTCTTCTAGCCTGAAAAGTTTCTGTTGAGAAATCCGCTGAGAGACTGATGGGAGTTCCTTTGTACGTTATTTTTTGTTTTTGTCTAGCTGCCCTTAATATTGTTTCTTTGTCGTTGACCCTGGCTAGCCTTACCACTAGGTGTTGTGGTGAAGGCCTTTGTCTGTTAATATATATAGGTGTCCTGTTGGCTTCGCTTACTGGTATTTCCTGCTCCTTCCCCAGATTAGGGAAATTTTCAGCTATTATTTCCTTGAATAGGCTCTCTGTTCCTCTTTCCCTCTCCTCTCCCTCAGGAATACCTATAATTCTTATGTTACATTTTCTAATAGAGTCAGATATTTCTCGGAGTTTTTCTTCATTTCTTTTTGGTCTTAGTTCTCTCTCTTCTTCCATCTGGAGTATATCTGTATTCCTATCCTCTAAAGTACTAATTCTTTCCTCCACATTGTCAGCTCTGTTCTTTAAAGATTCCAGATTCTCCTTTATCTCCTCCATTGTGTTCTTCATCTCCATCAGCACTGATTGGTTTTTCTTTATGATTTCAATCTCTTTTGTGAAGAAACTCCTAATCTCATTGACTTGTTTGTCTGTGTTGTCTCGTATTTCGTTGAGTGTTTTTATGATAGCTATTTTGAAATCTCTGTCATTTAGTTTATGGATTTCTGTGTCTTCGGGGTTGATTTCTGGGTGCTTGTCATTTTGTTTCTGGTCTGGTGATTTCATATATTTTTGCATTGTGGTTCCTGTGTTGGTTTTGTTTTTCCTCATCCTGGAAGTCTCTGGTTGCAATTTCCACCTGCCACCACTGTCTGGTGGTAAAGGGCTGTGTAGTCTAATTCCCCTGCTCTCTGCCCCGGTTTTTCTGCTGCGATCCACAGTTTTGTTTTGTTTTTTACCGCTGCGATCCACGGGTCCAGTCGTTTGATCAGGTCTGCCTCAGATCGCTAGGTCTGGTCTGGTCGAGCTGCAGACTCCGGGTTGCAGGGAGGGGGGAGCACACTCTTTTGCCCTCTGGGTCCCTGACGTTTGAGGCTTCTCGTTTGCCCCTCTTTATCCGCTCTCTGGGGTGCTCAGATGTTGATGGTAGCCCTGTGGCTCCTCTGAGTGCTCTGTGCAGGAGTTTCCCACTGGCTGAGAGAGTCCAAAGAGCCACGGTTTCCCCGCCGAGGGCCGCCCCTCCCCCCTCTCTGGGAACCGCACAGACCGGGATCGCTGATCTGATGGGGAGGGAGCAGAGTTCTCCTTACATCTCCCCACTTCCTCCGGGGGCCCAGCACGTTCAGCTCTCAGATGTGCGGCTGTGTGGATCCCTCCGCTCTAGGTTTTCACTGTCTGGGATTCCGTTGTTGGTCTGTGGTTGTTGCTTTTGTTGTATCTTGTGGGGGAAGAGTTCACGGGAAAGCTCACTCCGCCATGATGCTGATGTCACTCTCAACAATATATATTAAATAAGGTGACTTTAAAGAGAAACACACAGAGAAAAAGGTTATGTATTGATCAGTTGAAGAAAATTTGGCTAAGGTTTGCAGGAACCTAACCCTGCATTTCCTGTAGGAGCAGTGGGTCATATTCACTGATTCAGTGTTCACAGTGACTTTGTAGAATGTCACACTGTGCATAACGAGAACTGACTGTATCTTATATAATCTTCACATACTCCTTTATAATAGGTAGGGTAGGGAACATGGTGTCCACATTCTACGGGCTATTACAGACCTTATGAACCAAGTAGAGAATTTAAAAAGTCTTGTGTTCAGCATAAGAGCCATGAGATTTGGACAAAGAAGATCTATGATGAACTAATGTTTAAAGAAAAATTACCTGGCAAGAGACTGTAGTTTTGAGAGGAAGATGGAGAACTGAGCCAGAAAGAAGGACCAGTTGTTAAACTCTCCAAGTATTCCCATTGCTTGGTGAGGAGATTCGGAGCTAAGGTGCTGATGTGATAAAGGAGAAGTAGCAGCCAAGGGATGAAATAATGGATTTGGTAACCATATATAGGGTGTAAGTTAAGCTGTGGTTCTCAAAGTGGGGTCCCTGGACCAGCAGCATGAGCATCACCTGGGAACTGGGAAGAAAAGCAAATTGTCAGGTGCTGCTGCAGATCTGCTGAACTGGAAATTCTGGGGTGGGTCCTGGCAATCTGGGTTTCAACAAGGCTTCCAGGTGCTTCTGGTGCCCATCAAGTTTATGAGCCAATGAAATAGAAAAATGATTCCAACACATCACCATGCCCAGGTAAGCCACAGGGCAGGGAGGGGTATTTTTTGGAGGATAAGACACATTTTAAATTTTAGGAAAAAGTAATGCAGTGTCTGTTTCATCATGAGGATTCCAAAGATTCCATTTTAGCTCTCTGCATGTGAAGCTTTTTTTTCCACAATATGTTTTCCTTTAGAGAGACCTTGGTACGTTATTTACCACTTACCACATGTTCTGAGAGTCCCTCATTTCTTGAAATCCCCTTTCAGACGTCAAAATGTACTTTATTTTTTTGCACAATCTCCTCTATTTAAAATCTGGAATTCTCTTCCTATAGGATCATGTATAGCACATACAGCCTTACTGTCAATTTGGAATGCCATTGGTTTCTTCCAAAAGCTTAGAATGTTTTAGAATTTAGAACATGATGAATAGAGAATTTACATGCTTCTGTGTAGGATTCATATTTTTCAGATGTCCAGAGTTATCCCAACTTGCCAGTAATGTGGCCTTAAGATTTACCAGAACTTGAAAATCTGAATATAGTAGAAAATGAATTATATCTGTAATATTAACATTTACAAAATAAATGATTACAATGCTAACGTACCAATAAGCACTTTCTGTATTCTAGGCTCTGAAAGTATCTTGCTTACATAATATACCTGATAAATTTTCAAAGATGAGCCAATTAACTTTTCAGCAAATGCTTTACTTGAGTGTGTCTTGGCTTTCGTTTTGACAGTTGTAGCCTTAATGTCACAGTAATGTTTTCTTTTTCTGGGAATCAGATAATCTTCTATTTGGTGAACACTTTAATTTTTAATGGTCACTTGTATTTTGTGATATGCACGTGTTCAAATAATCTATAAGAACTAACCATTACCACCCACATATAATATTATACAGGAATAGAAGAATTTTGGCTGACTTACTGTCTATAATTGTTCAGCAGACGGTAGACTCTACTACATACAATGATTTAGGGGTTTGAAGCAGTATCTTTAAATACAAATAATCTCAAAAATGCTAATATATAAAGTATATTACTTACAGTGTTAACTAACCAAAATAGTTAAATTTTTTATCTTTCCTCACTTTATAAGGATGCATCCATTATATAGATTCTGTACAAAGCTACAAAGATCACTTTTATCCTTTTCAAAATTTATTTATTTTAATTTTTAATAGTGGGAACCTTAGTGTTGGTTAAATTGTTGCACAATTACTGGAAATGCTGAGAGTCTTTTGATAAAGTGTAGAAGTCTAAAGATAATGAAATGTACATTTCTCAAATGTCAAGTCCTTTGAGCTTCTGTCTAGTTATACTCTGGAGAGATGGACGATGAAGTACCAGCACAAGACACAAGGGAACAGGCTGCCAACTTGAGGGCTTACCATGGACCACAGAGTGCCTGGCAGACACTTGGAGATTGAATCTGGGCTTTGTCCATGGCTGGGCCCTGAGAGGAGGATTTTGCTTAAATGATCAGAGAATAGACCACCTTTTTTCTCGTTAATAAATAATATTTACCATGTAAATTTCTTTATATATCTCTGAATAAAATAAAATTATAACCCGTATAGAAATCAACTCTTGCTGACAAGCCCCACAGCATTCTTTAGAGAGCTCAACAGAAAATGTCTGAGCTGACTGTGAATTGGTCTTCTCTGAAAGCCAACCAGCCCTTCATTGATAGCCCTGGATAAGCAAGGACAGATAAAATTCTTTGAAGATGTTGAGTTGAATTCAGAACCAAAAATCCTACCTCCAGTTGGCTCCTCTGTGAGAATGGATGGCCGGCCTTATTTCACAGGCTGGGCAGTTGAGGTTTCAGATGAGCTTAATTGCTCTGTTATACAGGGATAGAAAAGGAGGAATGTGACATTGATTCAGTGCTCAGATTTTGCAGGTAAAGATAGGGTCATAGAAGGGAATAAAGAGTTCAGCAAATTGGTTTTTTGTTCTCTACAGTAGAAGTAATTTAAGAAACAGATTGTCTCTCACTCCAACTTCTCTTCCCTGTTGTCTTCTGTAATATGGCTGTAAAAATTCTCTCTTTAAAGATTTCAGTCTTGGGCCAGCACCATGGCTTAGTGGTTAAGTGCGTGCGGTCCCCTACTGACGGCCTGGGTTCGGATCCCAAATGCACACGGATGCACCGCTTCTCTGGCCATGCTGAGGCCGCGTCCCACATACAACAACTCGAAGGATGTGCAAATATGACATACAACTCTCTATTGGGGCTTTCAGGAAAAAAAGAGGAAGATTGGCAATAGATCTTAGCTCATAGCCAGTCTTCCTCAGCAAAAAGAGGAGAATTAGCACAGATGTTAGCTCAGGGCTGATCTTCCTGACACACACACACACACAAATTTCAGTCTTTTTTCTTTCCTGTCTGTTTATTATCATCTTTACGAATGCTTTGATTTCACCATCTTCGTGGCACCACAATGGTAGCCATTGAGATGGTATTACAGATTCAGTTTTGAAATTTTATCATCTTATCATTATTTCCTCTGTCATTTCTTAGTTTTAGTTCTTACTACATCTTATGCTTGAAAATATTTGAAGCTTATAGTGTGTATCAGTTTCTTATTTTCTCAACTTTTGATTATCTAAGTGCCCTCAACTATCACTTTTTTAAAAAAAAGAAGTTAAATACATAAAAGAACATTACACTGTAATAAATTGACCAATTATAAAATTAAGTTCAACCTGAAATCCCTCCCCACTTAACAGAGACCATCTTTCATAATTCACCATGCTTTAGTTTGGGCAGGGTCAGTTTATCAATGATTTTTGGATGTTTTAAACGACACGAGATGAATACAATATGATAAAATTGTTAATCTTGCAGAAGTTGTAGAATTTACTGATGGTTAGAGAAGTTGATGGTGGAGAACCTGAATCATATGAAAAGTAGTTGGTTAATTAGCACCTGACAGAGTTTGTTAATTTGTTAAAGATGATGATAAGACATACGTGCTGAAAAGATAACTTTGCATATCAGAATATTGTCAGAGACCACTGGGAAAATTCATAATGTTCTCAAATACTACAAAAAATGACCATTTTTTCATAAAAGATGTCATACATGATGGCATCAAATACTTATGTCAGAAAATTTACAATGAAGAAAATTAACACTTGAGTCATTTTAATTCTAACAATGTGTTCATGCTTACTATTAGGTTAAAAACAATTTTTAGAAATCAAGTGATAAATGATGTACTTGCTTAATTTTTAATTATTTTAGGAAAAGACTTTTTCACATTTAAAAAAAATGTTTATTTGTATTTATTTTATGCTGAATTTATTCCTAGGTCCAAAGACTTTTTTTAAATTAACTAAAAACAATTCTTTTCAAACTCTTTCAAAAAGTTGAAGAGGATAGAATACTTCTAAAGTCATCCTATGGGGTTAGTACTACCCTGATATCAAAGCCAAAGACACTAAGAGAAAGGAAAACTACAGGTCAATACATTTCATGAATATTGATACAAAAATCCTCAATAAAATAGTAACAAAGCAAATTCAGCAGCATATTAAAAGGATTATACATCATTTTTAAGTGGGATTTATTCCTGGAATACAAGGATGTTTCAGTATATGAAAAGGAATCAATGTAATTAACCACATTAACAGAATGAAGGAAAAAAAGTGATCATCTCAATGAATGCAGAAAAGGCGTTTGACAAAACTAAACATGCTTTCATGTTAAAAACACTAAAAAACCCTCAGAGTAAAGGGAAGCTATTTCAACATAATAAAAGCCATATACAGAAATCCACAGAGAACATCGTATTCAAGGGTGAAAGACTGAAATCTTTTTATCTAAGATCAGGAGAAAGGCAAGAAGGCCCATTTTCACCACTTCTATTCAACATGGTATTAGAAGTTCTAGCAAAAACAATTAGGCAAGAAAAAGAAAGAAATAGCATTCAAATTGGAAAGGAAGTAGTAATATTATATTTGTTTACACATAATATCTTATATGTTGAAACCCCTAAAAATTCCACAAAAAAATTTTAGACCTAATAAATTATGCTAAGTAATGGGACACAAAATTAACCTGCAAAAATTAGTTGTTCTTCTATACATTAATAACAAGTAATCTGAAAAAGAAATTGAAAAACTTTACATTTTTATTTACAATAGCATCAAAAAGAGTAAAATACTTAAGAATCAACTTACTTATGGAGGTAAAAATTCCAATGATTTTTTTTGCAAAAATAGAAAAATCTATCCTAAAATTCATATGGACTCTCAAGGGACCCTGAATAGCCATAACAATCTAGAAAAATGAGAACAAAGTTAGAGAACACACACTTCCTGATTTCAAAACTTTCTACAAAGTAATCAAAACAGTGCAGTACTGGCAAAAATACACACAATATACTTATGAAATATTATAGAGAGCCCTGAAATAAAACTTTGCATATATCGTCAAATGATTTTTGACAAGGGTGCAAAGATCATTCATTGGAGAAAGGATAAGTTTTTCAACAAATGGTGCTGGAAAACTGGATACCCACATGCAACAGAATGATGTTGGACCCTTACCTTACACCATATACAAAAATTAACTCAAAATAGATCCAAGATATAAATGTTAGAGTTGAAGCTATAAAATACTTAGAAGAAAACACAGGGTAAAAGCTGCATGTCATTGGGTCCAAATGCCATTGCCAACAATGATTTCTTTACTATGACACCAAAGACATAAGCAACAAAAAAAATAACAAATTGGACTTCATCAAAATGAAACGTTTCCTGTATCACAAAATACTTGCAACAGAGTAAAAAGGCAATGGTTGAAAAGATTTTCAAATCACATAACTAATAAGGGATTAATATCTAACATATATAAAGAACTCCTACAACTCAACAATAAAAAAAAACAATTTAAAAATGCACAAAGGACTTGAATAGACATTTCTCCAAACAAAATATAAAATGGCCAGTAAACACATGAAAAGATGTTCAACATCACTAAGTATCAGGAAAATGCAAAATAAAACCACAATGAGATACATGTTCACACCCATTAGCATAGTTACTATCACAAAATCAGAAAATAACATGTGTTGGCAATGATGTTGAGAAATTAGAACGCTTGTGCAATGAAGGTGAGAACATAAAACTGGAAAACAGTATGTCAGTTCCTTCAAAAATTAAAACTAGAATTCACAATATGATCTAGCAATTCCAATTATGGGTTCTGAAATAATAGAAAATACATTTATCAATCTCTGCCTCCAGTTCCTGGCACAGAGCTCCTAAAACTTTGTAATTTCCTAAATGATAAGAACACTAGGAGCAACTCTTATTCTAATATTTGTCTTTGACACCATCCCTGACACAGAGACCCTAAAACCCTTGTAATTCCCTTTTTTTTTTTAGGAAGATCAGCCCTGAGCTAACATCCGTGATAATCCTCCTCATTTTGCTCAGGAAGACCGGCTCTGAGCTAACATCTATTGCCAATCGTCCTCCTTTGTTCTCCTCAAAGCCACAGTAGATAGTTGTATGTCATACTTGCATATCCTTCTAGTTGATGTATGTGGAATGTGGCCTTAGCATGGCCGGAGAAGCTGTGCATCAGTGCACGCCCGGGATCCAAACCTGGGCCACCAGTAGCAGAGCGTGTGCACTTAACTGCTAAGCCATGGGGCCGACCTCCTTGTAATTTTCTAATTGATAAGAACACTAGGAGAAGCTTTTTTTCTATTGAGGCAACTCTGGGTGTGCTTCTGGATGGCTCCTGGATGGGGGCTGGTCACCAGGAAGACCAAGCCCTGATTAGAAGCTTCGAATTTTTAGCCCTACCCCTTATCTTGCAGAGAGGGGAGGGGGGCTGGAATCTGAGTTAATAATTAATCATGTCTACTTGACAGAGTCCCCATTAAAATCCCAATAGAAGGAGGTTCAGAGAGGTTTCAAGTTGGCAATGACAAGGAGTGCTTGGAGTGTGGTGCACTTGGATATGGCATGAAAGCTTTGTGCCCCTTCTCACATACCTTTCCCTATGCACCACTTCCAACAGGCTGTTCTTGAGTCATATCCTTTTATAATAAACTGGTGAGCTAGTAAATGTTTCTCTGAGTTTTGTCAGCCACTCTGGTAAATTAATCAAACCCAATGAGGAGGATGTGGGAACCTCTGGTTTATAGCCAGTCAGTCAGAAGTACAGGTACCAGCCTGGGCTTGTAACTGGCATCTGAAGTTGAGGTGAGGTAGGGTGGGTGTGCAGTCTTACAGGACTAAGCCCTCAACCTTTGGAATCTGATGTATCTCTGGGTTGACAGCATCAAATTGTGTTGAATTATCTGACGACGAGCTGGTATTCCAAGAATTGCTTGTTGGAGGTGTGGGGAACCCTCCCACGTGTGAAAAAATGAATCTCAGAACACCATTTATGGGCATACACCCAAAATGATTGAATGCAGAGGTAGAAATACATAAAAGTACACCCGTGTTCTTAACAGCATTATTCAAAATAACCAGAAGCTGGAAGCAAACCAGATGTCCATCAACAGATGAAATAACAAAAAAAAAGTAGTGTATACACACAGTGGAATACCATTCACCCTTAAAAAGGAAGAAATTCTGACACATTTTATGACAAGGAAGAACCTTGAGGACTTTATGCTAAGTGAAATAAAGCCATTCACAAAAGGAAAAATACTGTATGATTCCACTCATATAAGGTACTTAGAGTACTCAAATTCATAGGAATAGAAAGGAGAATGGTGTTTCCCAAGGGCAAGAGGGAGGGATAACAGGGAGTTGTTGCTTAATGAGCACAGTTTCAGTGCAAGGTGAAAATAGTTCTGTGGATGGTTGGAGGTTATGGCTACGCAATAATGTGAATGTACTGCATGTCACTGAACTGTACATTTAAAAATGGTTAAAATGGTCAATTTTAGGTTATGCATATTTTATCACCATTTAAAAAATTAAGTATTTTCAACAAATGAACAAACACTAACTACATACAATAGCATAGATCAATATCACAACCAAAATGCTGCATAAAAGAAATTATATTCAAAAGGCTATAGATTTTTTAATTCCATTTATATAAAATCTAAAAAAGAAACAAAACCGAGGTCTGGCTTCCAGTAAGGGTGGAGTGGCTTGTTGAACTAACACTCTCACAGATAACAATGATAAAATCTGAATACATATTATATGTATTTTTATAGAATCATGTATTTATATGTAATATACATATAATAAGTGTGTATATGTGTGTATGTATAAATGTCTTCCGAAAGCAAGCAGAACTGACAGAGAATCTTCACTTAAATGATGGGAATTGTACCAGGAGATATTTGCAAGCTTGAGTCATTTGCCTCAAAGCATTCCAAAATCTGTACATGGCCCAGACACGGGAAAAACTACAGTCTCGCTTGTAATGTTAGAGGATGTATTTTGGGGCTGAGAGAGTAGCTGGAAAGTTAAGGGAGAAATTCTGGAAGGGATGGAGACACACAGAGGAAAATCTCAAAATATGTATGTAAGTCTCCCCCACACACACCAAATTGGCAGATCTTTGAACAACACACATGCAAGGTAGACCCCAGAGGGCTTAGTGTAAAAACAGCAGTTAGTAGATGAAAGAACTGAATGAGGATTTCAGCTATGCTCACTGTAAAGGAGAGAAGATTGGAGTTTCAGTCCAGGCAAGTTAACTCCCTGCTAGAAAAATAACAACACTCTTCAAAGGAATACAATAGAATCCAGAGTCTCTATAACTATCATTCATGGTTTCCAGTACACAGTTTAATTTTTTTTTAATTTATTTTTCCCCCAAAGCCCCAGTAGATAGTTGTGGGTTATAGCTGCATGTCCTTCTAGTTGCTGTATGAGGGACGCGGCCTCAGCATGGCTGGAGAAGCAATGCTTCGGTGCGCGCCTGGGATCCGAACCCAGGCCGCCAGTAGCAGAGCACGCACACTTAACCGCTAAGCCACGAGGCCAGCCCTCCAGTACACAGTTTAAAAAATCATGAGATTTGAAGAGATGGGAAAATGTAATCCATATATGACCAAAAGCAGAGAGTAGAAACTCTCCCCAAGGTGTTGCAATTAGCTGACAAGGATAAGATAGTAGCTATTATAAAGACGATCAAGGTGGTATGAAAAATATTCTCATAATGAATGAACATATCAGGAAACTCAGCAGAGAAATGGAAATTACAAAAAAGAACCAAATAGGAAGATTAAATAAAAAAAATACTTTTGAGGTTACATGTACATTAGAAACAGTAGAAGAGGGCCGGCCCTGAGGCTTTACAGTTAAGTGTGCACGCTCCACTGCTGGCGGCCCCGGGTTCGGATCCCGGGCACACACCGATGCACTGCTTCTCTGGCCATGCTGAGGCTGCGTCCCACATACAGCAAATAGAAGGTTGTGCAGCTATGACATAGAACTATCTACTGGGGCTTTGGGGTGAAAAATAAATAAATAAATAAAATTAAAAATAAAAAAGAACAGTAGAAGAGACATGAAGATACAGCAATAGAAATTATCCAGTCTGAACAAAAGAATGTAAAAATTTTGAAGAAAAATGAACAAAGCCTTATCTGTGAGATGATGGAGTCCCCAGCCGAGAGGGGAGAGACAGAAAAATTAAAAGAGGCAGAAAGGCAAATCAATAAGTAATAGCATAAAACTTCCAAAATTTGGTGGAAAATCTAAAATTTTAGATCCAAGGAAGTCAGCAAACCCAGAAAATAAAATACAAATTAAAACCATACCTGGGCACATGATAGTCAAGCTGCTAATATCCAAAGATAAAAACAAAATCTTGAAAGCAGTCAGGGAAATACATATATACAGGGGAAGACATTACATACAGGGAGAAATAATGTCAATGATGGATGATATATTATCAAAAACAAAAGAGATAAATCAACAACAAAATGACATCCTTCAAGTGCAGAAAGAAAACCCAAAAGTCAACACAGGATTCTATATTTAGCAGATCTCACTTTCAAAAAGGAGGCAGAAGCCACAATAATATTCTGCACACCTATTAAGTGGCTGAAATAAAAAATAAAATTGCAAATATCAAGTCCTGGTGAGGACAAGGAGCAACTAGAACTGGGAATGCAACATGATAGTTGCATTCGGATAACGGTTTAGCAGGTTCTTATAAAGTTAAACATACCCTTATTATATGACTCAGATATCCCACTCCTAGGCATTTACTCAAGCAAATTGAAAACTAATGTTTAAACAAAATCTTTGTGTGAATCTTCATAACCACGTTATTCATAATTGCCACAAGCTGGAAGTAAACTAAATGTCCTTCATCAGGTGAATGGAGAAAGAAACTGTGGTGAATTGGGACATTAGAATACTACTTGGCAATAAAAAGAATAAACTCTTGATTCACACAACAACATGGATGAATCTTGGCTGCATTTCTTTAAGTGAAGGAAGCTCGATTCAAAAGGCTGTACAGTATGTGGTCTCATTTGTATGACTTTCTAGAAAAGTCAGCATTACAGAGATGAAAAATGATCAGTGGTCGCCAAGGGATGGAATGGGGGAAGGGGTTGACTACACAGGGACAGTATGAGAGAATTTTGGGGAGTGAAAAAAACAGCTCTGTATGCTACTGTGGAGGTGGATACATGACCATAAAGTTGTCAAAACCCACAGAACTGTACACTACAAAGAGTGAATTTTACTCTGCAAATTTTAAAAATCAATCAGGATGCTGGGGAACTCAGATGAAATGCAGTGACAAATGAATCTCACTGTATTACCAGCATGTGACATAGCCACACATAATGGGTGGGGATGAAAGGTCCTGACTTAAGTTACTTTGGAAGACAGTGTTTTGATGGGATACTGTAAAACTAAAGTACTGTACACAAACACTGTACTCTAGGTGGTATATTTGTTTTTCATAAGGGTATGGATTAGCAATTCTGAAACTAGTTGGCACATTAGGAAATATATTGTAGCTAACTGGAGTTAAGTTTCTCACTGTTGGGGAAAGAAGTTAAAAATAAACAAAAGGAGAATGCTAGAATAAACTCTGTGGTGCTGGATAGGAGTTGGAAGTATCAGTATGAATCCATGTCACTTCTAATATATCTATCCAGATAGATGGGTAGATTTATAGATCAATAGATAGATGTGTATACCTGAGTTTATATTCATACATACATTTCCAGGCTCTGCTGAGAGGGTCCAGAAGCAGTGACACGCTAGTATCAATGAGCACACTTAGCTCCCAGATCTTGGTTTCTAAATATCATTCTCCAATAAAAAGAACCAGGTTTTTTTGGAGAAATGGCTAATTCTAGGGTCTGAGATGGAAAATACAATATGAGCCTGGACCATCTTGTAGTGCCAGAAAATAGGAAAGTGCTTTAAACAAAACACAGCAAATGATGAGATGTGTCAAAAGGAATCAATCTGAAAGACTTCTCAATGGCTCAAGCTGGAAAACTGTGAGCAACATAATAAATAATGGTAGCGTTGGATTATTACACAGAAAATAAAATAAATATCCATGAGTCTATACTGACATAAAATAAATCAGGGAAGAAAGAAAGAGGAATAAAAAAGAATAAGAGAAAGAAAGGAAGAAGGAAGGGAGAGGGAGGGAGGGAATCTTCCTCACAGAATTCCAAATAATAAATGTGGCTGGATAGAATGAAATAGAAAATCGCCACTAGAACACCACAGTAATAATTATTGTGGGTAAGGCTGACTGATGAATGCAAAAACTGTGGGTGAAACTTAAAAATAATAAATACATTTTCAAAGCCTCAAATCATCTGCCTCAAAATACATAACTTTTTTATGTTAATTAATTTAAAAGACCTATGACTATTGAAAGCAAAAATTAAAACACTGTATTGTGGGATTTATAACAAGGGAAGATGTAAAATTTATGACACAATAGCACAAAGGACAGACAGAGGTAAATGGAACTGTTCTGTAGCAAGTCTTCTATATTTTACATTGATTAAACTGGTGCACTATTAAGTCTAGGTAGGCTGTGATATGTTAAAGATGCATATTGTAATCTGGACCAACCACTAAAAAATGCAAAGGTGTGTCACTTAAATGCTAATAAAGGAATTAAACAGCATACCAAAAAACGTTTGTACAAGACTGTTCACAGGAGATGACCTGCACGTGCCCAGGAGGAAGATGAGCCCACTGCGGCGCATCCACAGAGCAGAACTCCCTCAGCCATGCCAAGGAGCAAACACTGACACACACATGCTGGGAGAGACTCATCAACCTCGTGCCAAGGGAAGCAAGCTGGACAGAAAACAATACACGTGGGATGATTTCAGCCAAGATGAACCTATGCTGAAAAAACCAGATCAGTGGCTGCCTCGGGGGGAGGAAAAAATTGCCTAGGAAGGAACAAGAAGGGGTTTTCTGGGGGTGATGGAAATATCCTATTTTTAAGGGGGTGAAGGTTATATGGGCATGTTTATTTGCCAAAAATGTAAGGTTGAGATTTGTGCCTTTCAGTGTGCGTACTTCTTACCCCCCCACACACACACAAAGGGCTAAAAGAATAATAAAGTGAGGTGGGAATGGGATGGAGTGTGGAAGAAACAAAAATGGCAGATGATTAGTAGTTGTTAAAGCTGGGTGACGAGCCTACTATGCTGTTTTGTTTATTTTGTATATTGTTTAAATTGTTCTGTAATAAAACACTTGTATAACAAGACAAACTCCATATATAATGTTTGCAGGTAAGATGTCAGTTACCTTTGGGGAGGAAGGAGGGAAAAAGTGATTGTCGGGACCTAAGTGAAGCTGGTGCTAGTTCTTGGTCACACAAGTGTGTTCACTTTGTAATAATTCTTTGAGGTTTACATGGATGACTTCGGCGTATATTTCTATACACATGTTATACATCAATAAACATTTTCAATCTGGCATATTTGCAAAAAGATCCTAACTCAATATCTCAGAATAACAGCAGTGTTTTTTTTTTAAAGTGGAACACGTTCACTCATGATATAATCAGATGGATTTTAATACTCCCAAGTATCTAGTAATTCCCTCACCCTTGAGTGGCCTCCCTGGGTCGTTCCATTTTTGTCTCAATTTGGCAAGTGGCATGGCTTTGAGTGTTTATAATGAGTATGGGCCCTTAAGGTGTGTGGGTTCCAAAGGGAGGATCTCTGTAGCAACCTTGATCACGGGGTCCAGAGGGAGGATCATGGCAGACTGGATGGATGGAGGGGATGGTAGGACAGATGGCCTTGAAAAGGCAAATTCCAGGATCCCATGCACCCAGTATTTCCATTTTAGATATTGAATTTACATTTCAAATACTGGCCAGGGAGCTTCCACCAGGGCTGCAAGCATCCTCAGCAATAGCCAGGCTGGTGAGCCCCACCCCTACCTGAGTACTGGCCTCAAAGGATGCAGCCCAACCACACTGCACGACTTTGGGGAATGGGCAAGGCATGGAGAGATGGCATCGTATAGAGAAGAGTCGTGGTAGAAGGTGGGGTGTAGAAACAGTGGGGCGTGGGCCAGGGGTGGAAGGACAGGTGGGAGTTCAGTCCCCTAGCTGTGCATGCTTGGTGCTTTTGTCTCTTAACCATTCCCAGCTGGGAGCTTGCAGGACTGCAAGACTACAACTCCTAAGATGCTCTGGGCATGGGGCGGTGCCTAGCTCTGGGGGGAGGGGCAGGGCTGTGAAGGCTTGCCTGAGGGACAAACCGCCTTTGACTCAGGACTCTGGTCCTGTACCCGCTCCAACTGGACTGAGTCCCGGAGGGATGTGACGGGACGAGAGGGACCAGGGAGTTAGGAGGGTGTGGCAGCTGCATGGGCAGCCATGGGCCTGCAGCGTGCAAGTGCTTTTGTCCAAAATTGAAGCTGGACTCGTGCCTCTTCCCCGCCGCCTCCCTCCATTGCTTGATTCCTCCTCCCCACAGTGTGCCTGTGTGTCTTTCCACAACCTCCTAGCTAGTCCAGGGCCAGGTGCTTCTCTAAACTGCTTATGGGAACTGGTTTGACATCCTAGAAACGTTCCAGTTTGCCTGCTGCCCTCTGCCTTCTCCAGCCAAAGTGCCATCATTTCATCAGCTTTTGGGAGACATTCGCCCTTGTGGCCCATCTTGCAAGCACAACTTAAGAGTTTGCAGGGTGGTAACACTGGCTGTTGCTTGCCTTTTTCGCAGATGTGGAAGTTGAGGCATCTGTGAGGTTAATCACTGGTTTCCCCAGGATCCGCTAAGAGCAGAGGAGAACAAATCAATTTCCAGGCAAGTATCTAGTAGGCCGTTTTCACAATCCCATTCCAGTGCAGAGGCCTCCGAAACAACATCATTAGATGAGAATAGCTTAAGTATTTTGCCCTTTAGATTGATCACCTAATCTCAGCTCAGGCCTGAGTGGCCAGTCTCTCAGGGACATGGGTGGTGATTCTGATCCCTCAGGAAGAGACCGGTGGTCCAGCTTTGGGAGAGGGATGTTCATGGTCGACAGCACCTGGGCAGCATTTGAAACCCGTCAGCTTTAACATCTCTGTTTTGGATTCAGGCAAGGTTCCGGGATAAACACGCCTTGGGATAGTCAGATGTACCTTATTCTTTAAAAATTGATTACATCAGTGAAAAGAACAGAACATAAAATATCCTGCTCTTTTGCAAAAGATAAAATGCAAGCAAGACTTTCTTGTTAATTTTTTTCTGCTCATTCTCTTGGCTGTACTGTATGCTTGAATGCAGAAACAAAAAACTTGAATTGCCATATTCTCTTTTCCTGAGATTGGTAAATTAACTTAAAAGTCTTATTGAAACCTGTGGAGGAATGATTAGCAATTTTTCTGATTTATGTCATCCTTAAAAGTCTGAGAATTGATCTAAATGAAAACAAGTCCTTGTTTATATTATACACCGCAATAGGTTACATTTCCAATTCCTGAATGTGGAATATTATCAAAACAACTGGCAAACCTGGTCTTGGAAACTAGACCCTGTCACTTTGTCAAGAATTTGCCTATTTATGAATTAATGACACATGAATTCTTCAACATTTTTGTAAAGAATGGATGAGAATCTCTGCAGTGTGTCTGAATGTGGCAAGACGGCGAATTCTCGTCAGACCACATCCTCGGGTTCTTCTCTCATGTTCAACAGGCCCAGGTGATAGTCCGTGTTGTCAGGTGCAGCGCCGCTCCCCAGCCCCCGGTGTTCCATCCTACTCTGGCCTGTGACCTCTTCAGGGGGTTCTGATGACACTCGTCCACAAGTGTTAGAAGGAGACATTGTAACGTGAGGCTATTCCTCATCTTGAAAGAAAGATTAATTGAGAGGAAAGTCTCTGAGTCTGTGTGCTCCGATGCACTGCTGTTGGGGTGTGGCTGCAGTGATCACTGTGCTCCCAGCAGTCCCCACAATAGCTGCCTCAGACATTTGATCTCCTGGTGCAACCACAGCAGCTGTTGACAGAGCTGGGCGCTCGTCGTGGTTAAGTGGCTTCCGTCAGATTTTGTGGCTCTGACCCTCCTTTTTTCAGCCCCTTCCCATTCCTAACTGCTATATTGATTGCTTTGTAGTTGTTTCCTAGGAGCCACTGTGTGTAACTAGATTTCACAGTGTCTTTAGGGACCCACCCTCACTACACGAGTCACTGTACAACAGCCACTTATCCTGGTGTAACCCATGTTCGTCCTCTAAAGTGGAGCTGTGAAGAACCCTGCTTACTCGCAGCTCCTCTCATTCTCATGCTGCTGGGGCTGCTTATGAAGCTGGGCATCTCATCTTTGGTCTCATCACATTATTCTTTTCATCGATTTTTCTGAAGTTGGATACGACTTTGTTAATAATGTGACACTGGCTGTCACAGGCACTTCTATGTATCTTCCCCAACAGCTCTGTGAAGTAGTCCTGTGACCCCCATTTTACAGGGAGGACACTGAGGCTCAGAGAGGTCGAGTAGCTTCCTTCACACAATTCTTGGTGCATTTTGAGTCTCCACCTGGAACTCCGCCTCTCAGGTGTGTGCACTTAGTTGGTGTTCCACTTTGTGCCTCTCTGCCAGCCTCCTCAAAGGCACATGCCCCATCCTGAGTCCATTGTCTGCTAGTTGGCAGTCACCCTGCACAAACAGGCCCTGGGTGGGGAGTGGACTAGCAGGGCGTGGTCCTCAGGCTTACCCTGGGCAGGTTCTAGGTGTATTGCAATAGCTGGAGCAGTGGAAGATACTGACCATCACTCATCTGCAAGGTTTCTTATGTAGAAATACTTCACTGACTTTTTGCAGGTGTCATGTCTTTTTGTCTTCATTGCTCCTCTGGGCTTTCTCCTACAGTCCCTGCTGTGCAGTAACATACAGTACAGAGACTGGCGAACATAATACTGTTGCCCTGCACCAAACAGTCACCATCACTCATTTTTCTAATTATGAAAGAATTACATACTTTGTAAAAAAAGTCAAATTACACAGATCTATGTAGAGTAAAATGAAACCATCCCCTTCCATCCCCTTCCCTGCAAACTCACTCCCCTACTCAGAAGGAACTATTGTTAAGAGGTGGCAGCTTATTCTTCTGGACATTTCCTATGAATTTATGAATACACATAAAGAATTTTTTAACAAAAATAAATTACATAACTACATTGTTTTGCAACTAGCTGTTTCCCAAAACATATATCATAGACGTCTCTCCTTATCAGTGCCTGTCACTCTAACTTAGCTTTTTAGAAATTTTAGTGCTACTCCAAAGACCAGGAATACCACGATCTGTTTATTTCTTCTTTGATGGAGATGGGGTTATTTCCAGTTTCACTATTATACATAATGCTGCAGTAAGATCCTTGTATGGAATTTATTACACAGCTATTCAACTGCTCAATTTGCTTTGTTCCCTTTTAGTCAGAGACTATGATATATTTGTAACAATTTTATGTGAATTATTTTATAGGGAAATTAATTTTATCTCTGAATCAAGACAGTTATGGGGAAACTGGACTTCAAGGTCATCCATCTCAGTATTCTGGAGAAAAATCCTGAAACTCAGAAGATATTATGCTTGCTGCATCACATTCTAACAAGTCATGTTAACAATTTAAAGTTGAATGTTTGGGCAGGCCCGATGGCGCAAGCAGTTAAGTGCACGTGCTCCGCTGTGGCGGCCTGGGGTTTGTGGCAGCCCAAGGTTCGTGGGTTCGGATCCTGGGCACTCACCGATGCACTGCTTGTCAAACCATGATGTGGCAGCGTCCCATATAAAGTGGAGGAAGATGGGCATGGATGTTAGCCCACGGCCAGTCTTCCTCAGCAAAAAGAGGATGATTGGCAGATGTTAGCTCAGGGCCGGTCTTCCTCACAAAGCAAAAATAAAAAACAAAATAAATAAAGTTGAATGTTAGTATAGCCTCTACAGTCTTTGTTCAGAAGAAGGATGGCTTTTTCTTGTCTTGAAAACTTCTCACTCCAGGGGCTCTCATTTGGGCTTCAGAGAGGATAAGATGTTGGTCTTGTATCTGTTTCTCTTCAGCTGTAGGCTGCATCATCTAAAGATCATAGAATTGAACATGGTCCAATCTGTATATATGATTTGGGTCAAAAATTCAAAGTAATGAACCCAAGATAGGAATCTATAACTTTGGTTCATTTTTAAAGATTTTTATTTATTTATTTTTTTCCCCAAAAGCCCCAGTAGATAGTTGTATGTTATAGCTGCACATCCTTCTAGTTGCTGTATGTGGGATGCGGCCTCAGCACGGCCAGAGAAGCGGTGCGTCGGTGCGCACCCGGGATCCGAACCTGGGTCGCCAGCAGTGGAGCTCGAGCACTTAACCACTAAGCCACGGGGCCGGCCCTATTACTTTGGTTCTTAATGAAGAGTTTCCTTAGATATCCTCATGTCTCTGTGATTACTAGTAAAACTCACCTATGGATGAAGAGATGTGGTTCTGCTGGCAATGTCTGGCTTGAACATCCATAGTTAAGGCTGCCACATCCTTAGGTAGATTAGACTTGACCTCTCTACGACCGCTGCCCTTGTTCTTTGACCTGGGAAAAATAAGAATTTTAAAAAACTGTTGTTACTACCACTGAATGGTAGAAATGCCCATTAAAGCGTGAGTTTGATTTGGTAAACCAAAGGGAGTATAAGCAGAACAAAACCTTTAATATCTATGAAATTTCAAAAAGTTCTAATTTTTTTAAATGTAACTCTATTTTTGCAACAATGCAAAATGTATATATATGAATGAAATATCCCTCTGTCCATTTCTTAAGTTGTTCCATTGATTTGATGGATTTATCCTCTAATCAGGATTCCAAGTGTGAAAGAACATCTTGGTATTTCAAAGAAAAGAAGCCATTGATATTTGATTTTCTTTTAGCTTGGCATCCTACAGGTTTGAGAAATAAATTATCATGTAATGATAGAATGATTCTGAAATCTAATTGTTAATTAGAGAGATGTAAGGGATGATTGAATGGTGGTTCATCCCCATGGTCAGGGGTATTGTACAAATGGACATGTAAACACGATTCAGGAAACTGCTTCAGCCCTGTGACATCCCTGAGAACCACAGTGCAGTAAGATCTAGGGGCACAGCCCTTTGCCTCGATCTCCTGGGTTACATGTACATCCAGATGTCTTGACAGTGGCTTCAGAGCAGCTAACTTTTGTCTATTTCTCCCCTTCCTTCTCTCCAGTTTATCTCAAACAGTCCTGACTATCATGTCTCAAAGTAAGACCAATTATAGTTATTTACATGAGCTTCTTGTTCATCACTGAAGAGTAATAATCAGGCATAACATTAAATATCATTTAATCTACCTAAATAAATTGGTTGTACCTTTTAATTGATTAAAACACTAAAGTTGGTTCAGAGTTAGATATTCACCAAGTGTGTTAATCTGCGTACAACTGCCATGTGCCTCATTCCTCTTATTAGTGTATCTTTGGCACATCACAAGATTTTAATGACTCAAATCATCATAAATTAAGATAATGCACTGTCTTTTTGATGACCGGGAAGCACATGGGTCCATTTTGGAAATATGCCCATCTGTCTTTGCTCCCCATGGGAAGTCTCTTGTCACTAGGTCACCAGGTGGCTTGCACAAGCCCAGGTCTGTAATAGCTTGGTGCCTCTCCTTCTATTTGGGGTAGAAATAAAAGAGGTCAGAGAGACTGATTAAAGTTTTGGTTGCATGAAGTCTTCTATGAAGACCATCCATGCATATTGTTCTGGATAGCTCTCTGTTCCTAAGACTACTAGTTATTTTAAGGGCTTGTCAGAAACTGTGAAAGGTCTGATGTTTTACCTTACCTGCAAACCAATAAGTTAGCCTACAATGGTTTTACAGATGCTGGCAAAAGTCACGAGACCCATGGGTCAGAGACAAAGGACTTAATGACACAACAATAGCAGTGGCCATAGTATCAGCATTTGCACCGGTTCACTAAATCTCACTTCCTACAGGGTGATACGCAGTGGGCCAGGGGACATGCAGAGAGATGCAAGATCTCAGAGCCTAAGGAACTCAAATCTTTGATAAAGGGCAGGATGTCTGCTAACGTTTGCCTTGGGGGGGGTGTTATTATTATTACACTGGGCAGTAAGCAAGGCTGTCCTTTGCTCCAGAGAAGGCCACTATTTCTATCTTCCAAGGCTGACAGCTCTACACACATCCTTGAAAAGACAGCCTGGTTTTACTGGCTTTCAAAGATGAGCTTGAATGAGACATCATCATCATTCAGTACTTCTGTTTCCTGTATTGAGATTGTGCAAATATGCTCTTTTCTCTGTAAAGTTCACTAACTTTATTCATACATAAGAGATGCTTTTGGTTTCATTTATTAAGTTGAAATTTTCTTATTAGAGAAAATGATGAAACTATTATGGGTTGGATGTGAAAGTATGTTTTTTCAGGAGAAATATGAAAGTAGATCGGTGCTCGTAGAACTTATCCAAAAGGAGCTGATAGCAAATTAAATGATTTTAATTTGAACACTGTTTTGTACAACTTTCTTCCATCTTACATCATCCTCTCTGCTTCCTGTAATTCCCATATTGGAATGGGGCAGTTTCAGGGATTCACTGAACTCATGTACACCATTCAAATGGTTTTGTCTGTTGTGTTTTTTTAATTGAGATAAAGATAAACATTAAATTAGTTTCAGCGGTAGGACATAATGATTCAATGTTTGTATATATGTTGAAATGATCACCACAATAAGTCCAGTTTACATCCGTCCCCATATAGAGTTACAAATTTTTGCTCTTGTGATGAGGACATGGCATATTTCAAGGTGCAGAAGAATCAACGATGATGTCATACTTTTCCATATACAGCTTGATGAATTTGGACATAAGCATACACCCTTGAGACTGTCACCACCTTCAAGGCCACAAACATATCTATCATCTCCCAAAGTTTTCTCTCACCTCCTTTATTACTATTATTCTGTTGTAAGAACTCTTAATATCTACTCTATTAGCAAATGTAACGTATGCAATACAGTCTTGTTATCTGTAGGCACTATGCCGTATCCTAGATTTCCAGAACTTATTTATCTTGATAACTGAAACTGTGTTTCTTTGAACATCAGCTCCCCATTTCTCCATCTCCCCAGCCCCTGGCAACCACCATTCTAACCTCTGCTTGTGTGAGTTTGACTATTTTAGATTCCACAAATAAGGGAATATTTGTCTTTCTCTGTCTGCCTTATTTCACTTAGCAAAATGTCTTTTAGGTGCATTCATGTTGTCAAAAATAGCAGCAATTCCTTCTTTTTTCAATGTTGAAGAATATGCCATTTCTTTATCTATTCATCCATCAGCGACGTTTCGGTTACTTCCATATCTTGGCTATTGTGAATTTGCTGCAATGAACATTAGAGGGCAGATATCTCTTTGAGACACTGATTTCAATTCCTGTGGGTGTATACCAGACGTGGGATTGCTGGATAATAGGCTAGTTTTCATTTTTGGAGGAAATTCCATACTATTTTCCATAATGGCTGTACTAGATTACATTCCCATGAGGGTTCCTTTTCTCCACATCCTCACCAATATTTGTCATCTTTAGTTTTTTTGATATGCGACATCATAACAGGTGTGAAATGAGAGTTCATTGTGGTTTTGATTTGCATTCCCTGATTTGTGATGCTGAACAACTTTTCATACACCTGCTGGCAACCTGTATGTCTTCACTGGAAAAATTTTACTCTGGTCCCTTGCCCATTTTTTAAATTGATTTGTCTTTTTGTTTTTGAGCCAAACAAAAAAAGAGAACAAAATTTCCAGGCATTATGGGTGCTTCCCAGTTGATGCAGATGGCTTTGTATTTACAGTGGTACCAAAAGATCATGTTTCGTGCTTTTTCTTCTGCTTGTCATAAGTCCAGCAGTAGCTGAGACACGGCAGATAATCGGGATCTTCTGAGTTTGGAGGTTTACAAAATAAATGAGTGGTAAGGAATTATTTATTTTTCCAAGGAAATTATTGTGATCATAGTCCATGGAATCAAGGATTGATAGGTGTAGGAGAAAATTAAGGTGAGAATCGTTGATCTGGCATTACTACTGATCTTGAGGGACAGGTATCTACTGTATGAGTGTTTGAATAAAAATATTAGAGATCAGGAATTTGTAGTGGGTGGATATGTTTTCTGAATTATTTACCTTTGAACATAACCATTTGGATTATATGAACATCTGGGATATGGGAGTAAGTTGCTAACAGGTGGTGTTTGATAATGTCACTATTGATTTAACCTCTCTATGAACACCAAGAGCTCAACGGATTAAGCAAATGAGTAGACAGAAAATACAGAAATGGTAAGATTTGGGATTTAGTAAAGGACTGGTGGTCGACTGTCCTGAGAGGGAGCGCCAGGACTTGTGCGGTTGAGAGTGACAAGGAAAAGAAGAGAATAGACTAACACTCAAACAAAGAGGGCATGTTAACAGGATGGAGGGGGGAAATGATCTGGAGGGGCCTTGAGTTTTGACCTTGAGCTTTCTGTTCTTGATGCAAATCTGCCTGATGACATTCCAGGACACAGTTCAGATATATCCCAAGAGAGTAGAGGGAGGGTGGAAGTACAAAATAGCCAGGATAATTGTCCTAAAAAGGCAAGCCTCCTTTATCATTTGACCCAGTTTCATGATTTGTTTTTATAGGGTAAGAGGAGAAGAAGAATGATAAGTCACGTCTTCACAGAAGAAGCAGCGTAACTGTGGGAACCAGTCCAAACCAAAGCCAGGTTTAAGCATTTCCATTCTTTTGAGGATGTCCAGCGACATATTCAAGAGGCCAGTTACTAGAATCCCATCCTATCCTGGCAATGACTGGTCTCTGAGAGGACAACTTGGACCAGCCCCACCAGATCTGCTGGCCCGAGAGACCGCAAGGACTCCAGGACTGCAGTAGCACGGGACAACATGTAAGTCCTTTCAATCTTGCCAAAACGTTGTAAAAACTTGCACCTAGTCACACAGGTGAATCCCTGCCAGGTGTGCTCGCAGGTGGTCTGCATTCCAGGTCCCATTTCCACTCCTGCTGGTCTTCAGATTTGGCAGAGATGATTCCAGGAACTGATCTGTGAAATCCACAGCTCCACTGTGGAGGTATCAGGAAGGAGGAAAGGGCAGTGAAGAGCACAGGAGCGAGACTGGTGATAGCACTGATGGCAGACAGACTTGCTAGCAAGGCAGAGAAAGTGAGGGTCTAAGAAGGCCATCCTGACAGCAGATGAAATGGAGCAGGCACCTCAGTGAGGTCTCTTGGCAGCATCCCTAATGTTTCCTTGCTTTGAGCTCTTGAAACTTTAAAATATATTGATACTTTTCTTTTATTAAACTCTGCTTTGAGACATAGAAAATGTAGACAACAATTTCTTTCTTAGGTGAGAGGTTGAGTTTCAGCTGAGGAGAGAAAGATCTTCCTTTTTCATGCTGTTCTCTCATTTTCCTTTACTATGTATATTATTTATATGTACTTTAAAGTCAGCAGCGAGTTATCAATGTCACGGGATGATTCAGGTTTTCCCCTCACAGTGACAGTAAAACCTACTAAAAATGGATTATTCTTTTTGTATAATATTCCAATAGATTCCAAAATATTATTTGAAACGCACTTTTGTGTCTATGTTCTCAAATTAGATATGTACTTCTAGGTCTCCATTTTTCTGTTCTCTGTTGCATGTTAATTCATAGTTTCATCTAAGGAAATACCAGATTTCCCTCAGTTTTTTAGATCCCTATGTGTTGGAAATTTGATTCATGGAGATGAACATGGCAGTTGGGGGATCATGCTATTATCAAAGGAGATCTTTTCAGCATCAGTAATGCTGGAAGAACCCACTGCTTGTTGGGATTTAATTGTCTATTTGAGGGATCAAGCTTTCACTGTTGGCACTTCTCTTTCTCTTTGGAGGGAAAGTACAGCCTTCCCAGTCTTTCCGTTACCAAATCACTTTCCTGGGTGGCTTGGCCGTGTCAGGAAGGGTTTGGGATGCCGGGAACCAGGATTCATTTTCAGCTTCTGGTTGTCCTGAGAAGACTTCCCTGGCAGAGTGCAGCCTGTGTATCTGGGTGACACTTGCAGCCATCAGAAATGAGGGGATAACTCATAAGTGCCAAGTGATTCATATGGTCCTTGTCTTACAGGGTGATTCCAAGGGATGAGGTTCAAAATGCCACTTGGTAACCATTTGAAAGCTCCTAGTCATGGGGTGGGTTCTCGGTGAGAGCTCAGAGCAGTGTCTGTTCACGACCAGATAGGAAGCATTTCAGTATTTTAATTGGTAAGGCTGTGTTCATGCACGTCCATGGACCATCAGTTCAGTGGCATTCCCTGCTGTATCTCCCCACACCCTTGTCATGCCTCATCTTTGAAAGTTCCAAACAGTGTTCACACCCAAGCAGGTGGTGGTAATGTAACAACAGCACAGGACTGGGGACAAAAACACAAAAACCCAGGGGTGACACAGTTTATGGGCTCGGGCCCAATTGCCCCATTTGGACGAGTTGGTAACACCAACACTCAGTGTGTAAACTGGAGGATTGTCCAAGACCATGGACCTCAGAATGACACAGGCTCAGATGTCACCTTGGACAGCAAGGGACAGTGTGAGGTCACTCACTGGCCAGGATTATGGTTCCTTATACTGGCAAAGTAGAGCTCACCGGGGATCCATAATGTCAAGCGAGGGAGGAGGCTTGGGGCCTTCTGGGGAATTTCTGCTCTAAAGGGAATTGCAGAAGGAAGGCAGGGGTGCTGAAAATCCTAGTTGACAGGGAGCAGTCATGTTTATGGAACAAAGCCCAGCAGTAGCCTTAAAAGCTGGGTCACAAATCTTTCCTCCTGGATACAAAACAAGCAGGAAAAGGAATTCAGAGTCCTGGACAAGGATCACAGCAGGATTCAAATCCAGGTCAGTGGTGAACACGGAGCCCCTAGAGGTGTCTCAGGAGCTAGGTCCTGCCTGTCTTTAGTCCATTTGCAAATGAGCTTCCTTGGGCCTTGTCCTCTCAATGTGCAACTTTTGATCTTTTTACATTGTTTTCCCCACATAGGGCTGTTGCAATTCCAGAGATTGAACTAGAAAACTAGAAGTTCCTAAAATTTAGTCAAAAGAAATCTCAAAAAGAGAAGCAGAAAACTTTCCCTGTTCCTCAAGAATGTAGAAAGTCAGCCCCTGCCTGTGTTACGACTTTGTCCTGGGTAGTGCTGTTTTAAAGACACCCACATTTCAGTGGTTGTTGCTCTGCCTGTGAAAGTACCTTCAAACTTAAAAACCCAAGAGAATGGGCGGGGGCCATGTCTGCTCCTGGAGGAGCTGAATGATATTGAAATGAACTGGTCTTCGGAATTTGGGTGACCTGGGAGTGTCCCCACTAACCAGGGAAGGGGCTGACCCTTCTTCCAGTGCCAGCTGTCCGACTTCCCAAGGGCACGTTTAGCCCGAAGCTTTACTGAACCCCTAGGAGTCAGTCACCACAGCCCAGACACTCACTCACCCCTAACCCTGATGATGGCGGGTTCTTGTTATCCTTGAGTATTCTGCTGGCCAACTAGGTCTGGGGGTCCAGCTGGCAGGACAGGTTGTAGCTCCAGGACAGAGAGGCACCTGTGAGCTTAAGAGGAGCCACACCTCAGGTGTCCCCCCACTGCCTGCCCAGCAGCTGGAGTCTAGGTGTCCCAGAGGTCGCCATGCAATAAGGCCTGAGGCATAGTGGGGGGCCACGGAGACAGGCTCTGTGGACTGGCCAACAGGGAGAGTCCACCCCTGCTCTCACCCAACTCCTACCCGGCCTCACCTATCATTCTCGTTGAGCAGCTCCATGTCCTGGAACCAGGCTACAAATCGCTCCTTGGGCTCTAGGTTGTCATTCTTTGCAGCCAACTGGAGCAGCAGGATCTCCCTCAGGACTGGGTATTCCTGGGACCAGAGGGAAGGAGAGGATGCAGATAGGGCCTGGGTGGGGGATGCTTCATGGACCTTGTGGGTGGTGAGGAGTGGGGCAGGGGACCAGTCCTGGGAACCCACCTTCCCTCCAGTTCCATCCAGGCTCTACCTGTTCGCAGAATGGGAATAATCAGCCCCTCCTCCAGGAAGTTTTCCTTGAGTTCATCCTCCCCTCAACCCACCCGCCAATTGGTTGAGTCTCCCACTTCTCTGTTATCAAACTCTTCCACTAAATGTAAGATACAGGGGGTGGAGCCAGGGACTGTTTTGCCCAGAGGGTCTCTGATTTCCTCCTCCTTCCCCTCCCCTGCAGGGGGTGCAGCAGCTGTTCACTTCAGTCCTCTTCTCAGGTTGATCTCATTCCCCTGGACGGCAGAGAGCCAGAGTCCATCAGACAGAGCCCCCTAGACTGACTAGGCCCCTATGCCCACCCCTTCTCAAGTTGCACTACTGCCAGGTCACCAGAGGGAGCCGGTCATGCACAGAAAGCAGGACTTGGACCTAGGCCGGGCTCTGGGCTCCAGAGAAGCAGGACATGGGGGAGAGGCTGAGGGACCTGGCAGCACAACCCTCTCTGTTGACAGACTTGGAGGCTGAGGCCTCAGGCAGACGGGACTGCTCAGCCACTTATGTGCTGCCTGACTTGGAGGGGTCCGAATACTCTCTCCCTCCATGGGCAGTGTGGGAGAGAGAGGCTGAGTCCAGCTCAGATAAAACCTCATGCAGCTGTGCTGTCAGGCTGCTCTGAGCTTCCCCAGCCTGAGGAACCGGAATGGGTGTCTCAGGTGGAGCCTCTGTCCACTCATCCCTAAGATGGGCCTGATGCCCCAGCTCCCAGGGGTGGCTGAGAGGCTCTTATGACAGGAGATGTGCCAAGTGCTGAGAGCTCAGAGCTCAGTTCGAGAGCTCCCCATCCCAAGGCTCAGGATCCTCGTCCTCCCTGCCTGGTCCTCAGGTGCACCCACCTCGAGATTATCACCCATCAGCAGGTGCAGCATCAGCAGGTGACCAAGGAAAGTGCCAAGATATGGGATGACACTCTGTGACATCGGTGTGTGGGTTGGATGAGTCCTTGCTCTCAAGTCGGCCCCCTGCAGACCCTCCCCAGAAAAGTCCTCACCCTCAGCCTCCTGGCTGACCCCAGGGTTCCCACGGGGAGCAGCCTAGGACCCTTATCAGGCTCCCCTCAACTCCTCTTCCTTTCACAGCCCAAGAACACCACACTCCTCCTCCTCACTTCCCAGGGCCGGCTTCTGGCAAATCACAGGGTGTGTGGTCCCTGGCCCTCCCCACAACAAACCCATCCTGCACCAGCTCTTCCAGGCCCTCCTCCTGGGGCATTCAGGCACTGTGGCACCAAGAGGGAGGGGCATCCTCTATTGATATGAGGGCCTCCAGCTGGGAGGGCAGAGCTCCTCTCCCACAGGCACACTCACCTGTTGCTGCTGCTGCTTCTCCTGCACTCTCTGGAGGCTGATCTGTGGGGGGTCAAACGTGGAGGGTCCCTGCTGCCAGGGTCGAGGAGTGTGTCAGTAAGGCCATAGTCCCCTCACCCCATTTCTCTCCAGCACCACTGGCCTCTGACCCTGGACATCTGACTCCAGGCAACTGGTACCAATAGCACTCCATCCTCCAAGGTTTTGAGATACTAGAACATGCCAAACTCCAACTCTCACTCTGAGTGTGAGCTTGAGATTTGGGCCAGGCCTCCCCGAGCCTGTTTCCTCATCTGGAAGGTGTGAGAACTCCAGCTACCTCACAGGTTCTCCTGAGGACTCAGTGTCACATGACACTGTTCTCGCCCTCACCCTTCCAGGTGGAGCAGGCAGAAAGCTCCCACAGTCCTTTCTTCCCTCTTACCTCATCACCACCCTGTGAGGCCTGCAAGTGAGGTTTAACTGAGGGAGGACTGGCCCCCAAGTTCACTCTCAGCTTTCAGGGTTCAGTTTGGACTGAGAGCCTGAGTTTCTTTCTGTCTGTTGGCCTGGGCAATTTCGTGCTTCTCTCCTCTCTAACGTCTACACTGGGCAGACCAAAAACACTGGTATTTGATTCTTCTATTACAGGGATTCGACAGAGTGAGAGAGAGAGAGAAAGTGATGGAACATGAAAGAGGGAGTAAGAGGAAGTGAGAGACTTTTTTAGTCAAAATTTAGACAATACATCCCATCACTTTGGCTGTTATTATGTTAAGAAGCCAGTTACTAACTACTTAGTGGTTCCACTGGGATGGCTATACCAGGGTGGGGCTTACTGGGTACCACTGTGGAGATTGCTCATCTCATAGGCCAAGATGAGGCCCTTGGGTCGCATTCTCCATTAAACAGGAAACAATTGAATGGTTTTATGCCACAGGATGGCAGTATCTAAATTTCCATTAGTTTCAACACCCTCATGATGCTGACCTGAAAATGAGGCCAAGTTGGAAGCGACTGTTCCAATATCACATTGCTAGTATCCAGGCCTGTTTTGAGTGGTGTTCTGTGCTACCTGTCACCCCTTCTTGTTATTCTTCCGTTTCTAAGTTTGTGCCATAGGTACATGTGACACCAGCCCACAGGGGTAATAGATATTATGTCATATACACGGGGTGACATCCTTAGGAAGTAGATTCTAGCCTGATCCCCATGGTGCAGGTTTAGAGACTGGGGAGGATCTGATAAGTACGGGGACTTTCTCAAGATGAAGAACTGGTAAGAAAAAGGAGGTCTACATTCATCTCTGTCTCCTCAAAGCTAAGACTCGACTTAGGTTTCCAGGGAGCTGTGGCTAGGGCTGTGTAGGCTCCTTGTGTACAGTTCAGGAGATGACATGGGGGAGGAGGGTTAGCAGCCAGGGCACAGGGGGCAGCTCTGAACAAGTCTGATTGAGGTAAGGGGGCCAGGTAAAGGAATCTTGAAAAATGACCTCACTTCCTTGGTCATAGACCTCAACAGATCTTAGAACTCTGGTAACCAGGCACCCACAGCCCTCCATCCAGCTCACTTGACTGGAGACAGTCAACAGGAAAAAATATTTTGTTGTTGTATCCCAACTTTTGGAGGATCTAGGCTCAAAAAAACCCCAAAAGAGAAAGTTTTGGTCGTTGCCGACGTTGGCTCAGCCCTCATCCCCGACGCATCTGGGTGTCTGGCAGGAGGCAGTGAAGGGTAACACGGGGCAGCCCAGGAAAGGCTAGTGCAGGCAAGGACACAACTGTTATCCCACCTGATCAGCCCCACACCCCTTACCATTCACCGTGTGTGTGTGTGTCTGTGTGTGTTTGTGTGGAGGGGAGAAGGCAGGGTACGTGGGACAGGTCATTCCTAGGCAGAAGCTGGTTGTTAGGTGTCAGAAGCATGGTGGGCCTGTCATGTTCATAGCCCAGGTCATGGCTGGTAGCATGAGAAGGTGAGCTCCTCTACTCTTATGTTATTGAACCATAGATCTTTCATCTCTTTTCCTGCCTGACCACAGTTCTTTGCAGGAATGTCCCTCTGTGCCTTAACTGAGGAACAGACTTTCTCGTGGGGGATGACCCCAGTGGCAGTGTGCAGGCAGCCCCTGATTCCTTCTGGCCCAGCTCCAGAACAGTCTTTGCAGAACTCCAGTCAGAATGTCATCGAGGATCTGCCCAATGGTTTCAATTTCACCAACTCACTAGGCAAGGGGAAGGTGCCTGAGGCCACAAACACCATCCAGTGCTGCTCTGAGATGAGAGCAGGAGCAGAAGGTCTCCACACTCAGGACCTTGAGATGACCAGGTTGGACTAGAACTAGGGTATGACCAGACTGGGGCTGTCCCTTTTTCAAGCTAAAGGGGATGTACACGCAGGTAACCTTGCCTGTTTCAGAGCTGAGCTGCCATGACACTCTTACCCTTGCCCAGTGTGAGCTTCTGGAGGCCACTGAGGCAGAGGCAGAGGGTAAGGGGGACTGCAGGCTGGATATTCCTGGAAGGGAAGTGGGATCTTTCCTGTGTTTAGAAGGACACATGGAAAGTCAGCTATGTGGGTGAATCTTTCTCTTTATCCCACTGTAGCGCTAGCTGCAGAGCTCCAGCCAGTGGCAGAAGCAGAGCAGTGGGCAGTGGTGGAGGTAGAGCTGGCTACAGCTCTGTTGAGACAACCCCTTCTAGCGTTGGAGCCAACGTCCCCTCCATCAGCAATGTTGGAGCTGGAGCAAGGGCCAACATCGGCTCCAGCAGGAGTGGGAGCTGCTGAGCTGGAGTCACCTGGACCATCATTTCTAGTGGGAAGTCCGTCTCCACCTGTGGCTGTTAAGTAGCGTGAGAAGAAGCCCAACCTCACGGCCTTCCCTCCTAAGCAGGTGGTAGAGCGGTTGACCGTGATGGATGCAGTGATCAGCTGGGCTCTCAGGTCGGGGTGGAACAGGCCTTCCCTCTGCTATCATTGCCCCAGACTTGATCCAGACTCCCATGATCTGGGCCCAAATCCCAGCTCCACCCCTTACCAACCATATGATCTGGGCAACTTGTGAAACCCCCAAGCCTTTGCTGGCCACCTGCAGACCGTAGAGGTGGACAGTAACAGGACCTGCTCCACAGAGTGCTTGTGCTGGCTCCATGAGGTAGAAGAGATGGAAAGCTGGGCAGGGCCTGGCCCATCAGTGGTGGAGGGGAACTCATTGTGTGCAGCCAGGTCTACGGTGGCCCAGCCATCTCCTCAGGAGGCTCAACAGCCTCAGGACTTGACACCTGATGTGTGTTTCACTACAAGGGAGACAGACAAGGCCAGTGGTTGTAGCTGCCATGGGGGAATGTGCATCAGAATGGGGAGTGGGACCAGAGTGGAGATCAGGGTGGTGGAAGATGCCCCCTTGGCATGAACAGAGTTGAGCCACCATCTGGAGCTTGGAGTTAGCCAGGATGGGCTGGGTTCAAATGTCCCTCTCCCTTCCCTGCCAACATGGGGTCCTGGGTCATCCTGTGCTGGGTACTCTCAGTGGACAGAGAAGAAAACTCAGGGACTCTCACAAGGCTCAGGCCACATCCTGAGATTCCTGAGCTCCAGCTCTAAACTGTGACACCTGTGTCAGACTTTAGGGGCTTTGGACACAGAGCTGGCCTGTCGCAATGCTGGATGACACTCCCCCTGTTCCCCAGGAGCTCTTCTGGGAGGTGGTGCCCTCTCAGTGCCTGGGATCTACCTGGCAGAAGAAGAACAAACCTGGCAGTGAGCACTAGACACCCACCATCCAGGCCACCATCGACCAGTTCAGAAGGGTGGCCAGCCTTGTCATCACCACCTGCCTCGGTGACCCGAGCATGACAGCGCAAGACAGGGCGAGGGTGGTAGAGCACTAGGTGCAGGTGGCCCAGGTGTGCAGTGGGAGGCCCAGTGGAGCCCTTCTCCGGGGACTTGGGAACTGCCTCTCCACCTTTATCAGCTCCCAGGATTGCAGTGTGTGGTGTAAGCTCCTGCAAGTCACTAGGCCCTTCCTGCCAGGGGCCCACTGACCTTGACTCCAGGTCCCAGTGGGAGGATGCTCACTTCCTACCTGGCTAATTCCCTGGATTTATCTAAACTCCTCCTCCTTGTGAGTCTTACTTTCTGGGTCCTAAATGTCCTTCTGGGGCTCCCTGAACATCTGTCTCATCTAGGAGGGGAGATTTAAATAGAAGGGGACTGAAGCTAGAGCAAGCAGGGCTCCAGTGCCCAACCTCACACCTTATTCTCTTCCCTTCCCCAAGAATGCGAGATCTGGAAGAACTTCTCCTCGCCCCGCACTGTCATCTCTGCTCTGCAGAAAACCTCCACAAGCCGCCTGAAGAACACATCGGGCGAAGTTTCCCTGTGGGTAGGCCTCTCTCCATAGGAGGACCAGGATGAATGAGGGATCTCCTGTATGACTGTCATTGGCGCCTCAGTCAGCCGGGAACTCCTGGGAGGCAGCAAATGCTGGGGACAGGGCTTGGGAGTGGGTAGTTGATCTCTAAGTCTCCTGGTGTCCTTAGTGAACCCGTTCTGCTTCAGGACTCGGTTTCCCTAAATGTCAGCTACTGGGTTGAGCCACATTGGAGATTTTCAAGTGTTTATAGCAACAGAACTCTACGGCCAGTTGAAACTCATAGTGGTCAAAACAGAGCTGCTCTGTAGAGCTGTGGAGTGGAGACCCCAGTGACCAACAGGAGAGTCCCCTCCCAGGCCCATGAGACCTTAGCACTCAGAGGAGCCCAGTGAGAACACTCCTCCAGGCAGGTTGAATCTCTTGGGTTGTCAAAGAAAAGGGATTTGCACTCAGACCCCTCACATTATCCCTAAATTTATCCTTCCCTCTTTCCCCTACACTCCGGTAAAGCTCTGAAAAACTTAAGGAGCTCTATAGCCAAGACGAGTCCTGGAGCAGAGAACTGATGACCAAGATAGAGTGGAAGCTGTGGGTCTGGAAAGAGAGGAGAGGGAGAGGGTCAGGGTGTCTGGGCAGGCTGTGGGTTTGATAGTTTCTCACTTGAACTTTCTCTGAAACATTCCCGTCTATCTTGTCCAGGTTAACAAGCAGGGGGATCTGTTCAGCCCATGGGCAGCAAGGTGCCATTTTTGGGCAGGAGACCCTGGTCATGGGACACAGTGGTGTTGGCTGGGCTGTTCCAGGAGGATTTGCCGAGCTGGTGCCATCAGCAGGTCTCTGGCTTCCGTGCAAGTCCATCCTGCTGAATGTAGCTTCTTCCAGGCTGTTGCGGTGGGTTTAGCCCACAGCCTAAACCTGTCCTCAGGAAGCCAGGCCCCTGCTGCTCCTTCTGTGCTCACCACGTCTGCGAAGACGTGACTATCATCCTTCTTATCAACCTTCTTTTCCTCTTACCCTACCAAAACCAATCATGAAAGTGTGTCAAATGGTAAAGGAAGCCTGCCTTTTTAGGAGAATTATCCTGGCTGTGTTATACTTCCACCCTCCCTCGATCCCCTGGGGATAGATCTGACCTGTGTCCCGGGATGTCATCAGGCAGATTTGCATCAAGAACAGAAAGCTCAAGGTCAAAACTCAACGCTACTCCAGATCATTTCTCCCCCTCCATCCTGTTAACACCCCCTCTTTGTTTGAGTGTGATTCTATTCTCTTCTTGTCCTTGTCACTCTCAACCGCACAAGTCCTGGCACTCCCACTCAGGAGAGTAAGTCTCCAGTCCTTTACTAAATCCCAATTCTTACCATTTCTGTGTTTTCTGTCTACCCATTTACTTAATCCATTGACCACTTGGTGTTCATAGAGGTTAAATCAATAGTGATATTATCAACCACCCCCTGCTAAATACTTACTCCCATATCCCAGATGTTCACATAATGCAAGTGGTTATGTTCAAAAATAAATAATTCAGAAAACATATTCACCCACCTCAAATTCCTGATCTCTAGTATTTTTATTCAAACAATCATACAGTAAATACCTATCCCTCAAGATCAGAAGTAATGCCAGATCAGTAATCCTCACCTTAATTTTCTCCTACACGTATCTAATCCTGGATTCCATGGACTATGATCACAATAATTTCCTTGGAAAAATAAAAAAATCCTTACCACTCATTTATTTTGTAAACCTCCAAACGCAGAAGATCCCCATTATCTGCCATGCTGCTGCTACTGTTGGTCTTATAACAAGCTGAAGAAAAAGCACGAAACATGATCTTTTGGTACCACTGTAAACACAAAAACATCTGCATCAACTGGGAAGCATCCATAATGCCTGGAATTTTTGTTCTCCTTTTTTTGTGTTGGCTCAATAACAAAAAGACAAATCAATTTAAAAAATGGGCAAGGGGGGCCGGCCCGGTGGCGCAAGCGGTTAAGTGCGCGCGCTCCGCTGCGGCGGCCCGGGGTTCGCTGGTTCGGATCCCGGGCGCGCACCGACGCACTGCTTGGTAAGCCATGCTGTGGCGGCGTCCCATATAAAGTGGAGGAAGATAGGCACCGATGTTAGCTCAGGGCCGTCTTCCTCAGCAAAAAAAAAAAGAGGAGGATTGGCGGATGTTAGCTCAGGGCTGATCTCCTCACAAAAAAAAAAAAAAAAAAAAAAAAAAAAAAAAAAATGGGCAAGGGACCACAATAGACTTTCTCCAATGAAGACATACAAGTGGCCAATAGGTGTATGAAAAGGTGTTTGGCATCGCTAATCATCAGGGAATACTAATCAAAACCACAATGAGCTATCACTTCACACCTGTTAAGATGGCGATTATCAGAAAAACTAAAGATGA
Source organism: Diceros bicornis minor (assembly GCF_020826845.1). Lineage (NCBI taxonomy): Eukaryota > Metazoa > Chordata > Mammalia > Perissodactyla > Rhinocerotidae > Diceros > Diceros bicornis. The sequence goes on along the minus strand of NW_026691124.1, from coordinate 369,601 downwards.
TGAATATTGGTGAAGATGTGAATAAAAGGAACCCTTGTGGGAATATAAACTAGTACAGCCATTATGAAAAACAGTAGGGAGGTTCCCCCAAAAAAGAAAACTAGCATATGATCCAGCAATCCCACTTCTGGTATATACCCACAGGAATTGAAATCAGGGTCTCAAAAAGATTCCTGTACTCTAATGTTCATTGCAGCTAATTCACAATAGCCAAGATATGGAAGTAATCTAAATGTCACTGATGGATGAATGAATAAAGAAATGCAATATTCTTCAACCTTGAAAAAACAAGGAATTCCTGCCATTTTTGACAACATGAGGGACCTAGAAGATATTATGCTAAGTGAAATAATGCAGACAGAGAAAGACAAATACTTATATATGGAATCTAAAATTGTGAAATTCATACAAGCAGAGGTTAGAATGGTGGTTGGCAGGAGCTGGGGAGATGGAGAAATGGGGAGCTGATTGTCAAAGGATACAAAGTTTCAGTTATCAAGATAAATAAGTTCTGCAGATGTAGGATATGGCGTAGTGCCTTCAGCTAACAAAACTCTATTGCATACGTCACATTTGCTACTAGAGTAGATACTAAGAGTTCTTACCACAGAATGATAGTAGTAAAGGAGGTGAGAGAAAGCTTTGGAGGGTGACGGATATGTTTGTGGCCTTGATGGTGATGACAGTCTCAAGGGTGTATACTTATGTCCAAATTCATCAAGCTGCATATAGAAAAGTATGACACCATCGTTGATTCTTCTGCATCTTGAAATATGCCATGTCCTCATCACAAGACAAAAACATTTGTAACTATGTATGGGGACGGATGGTAACGGGACTTATTGTGGTGATCATTTCAATATATATTCAAACATTGAATCATTACGTTGTAGCCCTGAAAGTGACATAATGTTGTATGTCAACTTTACCTCAATAAAAAAAACACAACAAACAAAACCATTTGAATATTGTAAATGAGTTCAGTGAATCCCTGAAAGTGCCCCATTCCCATATGAGTGTTACAGGAAGCAGAGAGGATGAAGCAAATGGAAGAAAGTTGTACAAATCACTATTCAAATTAAAATCACTTAAGTTGCTATCAGCTCCTTGTGGCAAAGTTCTGTGAGCACTGAACTTCTTTCACAATTTTCCTGGAAAAGCATGCTTTCAGATCCAACCCATAACAGTTTCATCATTTCCTCTAATAAGACAATTTCAACTTAATAAATAAAACCAAAAGCATCCCTTATGTATGAATAAAGTTAGTGAACTTTACAGAGGAAAGAGCATATTTGCACAATCTCAATAAAGGAAACAGAAGAACTGAATGATGGTCAAGTCTCATTCAAGCTTATCTTTGAAAACAAGTAAGACCAGGTTATCTTTTCAAGGATGTGTGTAGAGTTGTGAGCCTTGGAAGATAGAAATAGTGGCCTCCTCTGGAGCAAAGGGCAGCCTTGCTTAATGCCCAGTATAATAAAAATAACACCCCCCCCAGGGCAAATGTTAGCAGACATCCTGCTCATTTTCAAAGATTTGAGTTCCTTAGGCTCTGAGATCTTGCAACCCTCTGCATGTCACCTGGCCCACTGTGTATCATCCTGTAGGAAGTGGGATTTAGTGAACCAGTGCAAATGCTGATACTCTGGCCACTGCTATTGCTGTGTCATTAAGTCCTTTGTCTCTGACCCATGTGTCTCGTGTCTTTTGCCAGCATCTATAAAACCATTGTAGCCTAACTTATTAGCTTGCAGAAAGGTAAAATATCAGACCTTTCACACTTCCTGACAAGCCCTTAAAGTAACTAGTAGTCTTAGGAACCGAGAGCTATCCAGAACAATATGCATGGATGGTCTTCATAGAAGACTTCATGCAACCAAAACTTTAATAAGTCTCTCTGATCTCTTTTATTTCTACCCCAATTAGAAGGAGAGGCACCAAGATATTACAGACCTAAGGCTTGTGCAAGCCACCTGGAGACCTAGTAACCGGCAACTTCCCATGGGCAGCAAAGACAGATGGGCATATTTCCAAAATGGACCCATATGCCTCCCTAGCATCCAAAAGACAGTGTATTATCTTAATTTATGATGATTTGAGTCATTAAAGTCTTGTGATCTGCCAAAGTTACACTTCTACGAGGAGTCAGGCACGTAGCAGTTATAAGCAGATTAACACACTTGGTGAATATCAAACGCTGAACTAAACGTAGTGTTCTAATCAATTATAAGGTACAACAAATTTAATTAGATCAATTAAATGATATTTGATGGTATTCTTGATTATCACTCTCTAATAATGAACAAGAAACTCACGTAGATAACTATAATTGGTCTTACTTTAAAATATAGTAGTCAGGACTGTTTGAGATAAACTGGAGATAAGGAAGGGGAAAAATAGATAAAAGTTAGCTGCTCTGAAGCCACTGTCAAGACACCTGGATCTACATGTAACCCAGGAGATCGAGGCAGAAGGCTTTGTGCCTAGATCCCCCTGCACTGTGGTTCTCAGGGATGTCACGGGGCTGAAGCAGCTTCCTGAATCGTGTTTACATGTCCATGTATACAATACCCTTCACCATGCTGATGAACAACCATTCAATCATATCTTAGACCCCTCTAATTAACAATTAGATTTCAAAATCATTGTATCATTACATAATCATTTATTCCTCAAACCTTTGGGATGCCGAGCTAAAAGAAAATTAAATCTCAATGTTTTTTTTTTTTTGTGAAGGACCAAGATGTTCTTTCACACTTGGAATCTGGGTTAGAAGATAAATCCATCAAATCAGTGGAAACAACTTAAGAAATGGACAGAGGGATATTTCATTCATATATATACACAGTTTGCACTGTGGCAAAAATAGAGTTATATTTTTAAAAATTAGAATTTTTTGAAATTTTATAGATATTAATGACTTTGTTCTGCTTATACTCCCTTTGGTTTACCAAACCAAACTCACTCTTTAATGGACATTTCTAGCATTGAGTGCTAATAACAGCAGCTTTTTTAAATTCTTATTTTTCCCAGGTCAAAGACCAAGGGCAGAGATCATCAAGAGGTCAAGTCTAATCTACCTACAGATGTGGCAGGCTTAACTAGAGATGTTCAAGCCAGACATTGCCAGCAGAACCACATCTCTTCACCCATAGGTGAGTTTTTACTAGTAATCACAGAGACTTAAGGATATCAAAGGATATTCTTTAATAAGAACAAAAGATATAGATTCCTAGGTTGAGTTCATTACTTTGAATTTTTGAACCAAATCACATATATCGATTGGACCATGTTCAATTCTATGATCTTTAGAAGACACAGCCTACAGCTGAAGAGAAATAGATACAACCCCAATATCTTACCCTCTCTGAAGCACAACTGAGAGCCCCTGGAGTCAGAAGTTTTCAAGACAAGAAAAAGTCATCCTTCATCTGAGCAGAGAGGGTAGAGGCTATTCAATGATTCAACTCACATTGTTAACATGACTTGTTAGAATGTGATGGAGCAAGCATAATATCTTCTAAATTTCATGATTTTTCTCCAGAATACTGAGATGGATGACCTTGAAGTCCAGCCTCCGCATAAATGTGGTTATTCAGTGATAAAATTAATTTCCCTATACAATAATTCCCATAAAAGTGTTAAAAATATATCATAGTCTCTGACTAAAAGGAAACAAAGCGTATTGAGCAGTTGAAAGCAGTGTAATAAATTCCATACAAGGATCTTATAGCAGCATTATGTATAATAGTGAAACTGGATGTCATCCCTTTGCTATCAAAGAAGATATAAACAGATCATGGTATACCTATTCTTTGGAATACCCCTAAAACTTCTAAAAAGGTAAGTTAGAGTGATGTGCACTGATAAGGAGAGAGGTCTATGATATATGGTTTCGGAAACAGTAAATTTCAAAACGATGTAGTTATGTAATTTATGTTTAAAAAAAACGTTGTGTATTTATAAATTCATAAGAAATTTCCAGAAGAATAAGCTGCAACCTGTTAACAATAGTTCCTTCTGAGTAGGAGAGTGAGTTTTCAGGGAAGGGAATGAAAGGGAAATGTCTCACTTTACTGTACATAGATCAGTGCAATTTGACTTTTTTTACTGTGTGTATTTGTTTCATAATTAGAAAAATGAGTGATGTGACCATTTGGTGCAGGGCAACAGTATTATGTTCACCAGTCTGTGTACTCTATGTTACTGCACAGCATGGACTGTAGGAGAAAGCCCAGAGGAGCAATGAAGACAAAGAAGACATGACACCGGGAAAAAGTCAGTGGAGTATTTCTACATAACAAACCTTCCAGGTGAGTGACAGTCAGTATCTTCCACTGCTCCAGCTCTCGCCATGAACCTAGTATCTTCCAGAGTAAGGCGGAGGACCACGCCCCACTAGTCCAATCCCTGCCCGGGACTGTTTGTGCAGGGTGACTGCCATCAAGCAGACAATGGACTCAGGATGGGGCGTATGCCTTTGGGGAGACTGGAAGAGAGGCATAAAGTGGATCACCAGCTAAATGCTCACACCTGAGAAGAGGAGCTCCAGGTGAAGACACAAAATGTACTAAGAAACTGTGTCATGTGAAGGAATCTACTCCATCTCTCTGAGCTTCAGTGTCCCCCCATGTAAAATGGGGATCACAGGACTACTTCACAGAGCTGTTGGGGAAGATACATAAAAGTTCCTGTGACAGCCAGTGTCCACATTATTAACAAAGTCATATCCGACTTCAAAATAATCGATGAAAAGAGTAATGACAATGAGACCAAAGTCAGGATGCTCAACTTCATAAGCAGCCCCAGCAGCATGAGAATCAGAGAGGCTCCTAGTATGCAGGGTTCTTCACAGCTCCACTGGAGATGATGAACACGGGCTACACCAGGATACTTCACTGTTGTACAGTGACTCGTGTAGTGAGGGTGGGTCCCTAAATACACTGTGAAATCCAGTTACACACAGTGGCTCCTAGGAAACAACTACAAAGCAATCAACTCAGCAGATAGGAATGGGAAGGGGGTGAGCATAGGAGGGTCAGAGCCACAAAATCTGACGGAAGAAACTGAACCATGAGCGCTCAGCTCTGTCAACAGCTGCTGTGGTTGCACCAGGAGATCACATGTCTGAGACAGCCATTGTGGGGACTGCTGGGAGCACAGTGGTCACTGAAGCCACACTCCAGCAGCAGTTGCATCGGAGCACACAGACCCCGAGACTTTCCTCTCCATTATTCGTTGTTTTAAGATGATGAATATCCTCATGTTACAATGTCTCCTTCCAACCCTTGTGGATGAGTGTCATCAGAACCCCCTGAAGAGGTCACAGGCCAGAGTAGGATGGACACTGGGGCTGGGGGAGTGGCGCTGCACGTGAACACACGGATTATCACCCGGGTCTATTGAACACGAGAGAAGAACTCGAGGATGTCGTCTAACGAGAATTCCCCGTCTTCCCACATTCAGAGACACTGTAGAGATTCTCGTCCGTTCTTTACAAAAATGTTAAAGAATTCAAGTCATTAATTCATAAAGAGGCAAATTCTTCACATAGTGACAGGGTCCAGTTTCCATGACCAGCTTTTTCAGTTGTTTTGATAATATCCCACATTCAGGAAACGGAAATGTAACTTATTGGGATGTGTAATATAAACAAGGACTTTTTTTCATGTAGATCAACACCCAGGTTTTTAGGGAGGACATGAATCATGAAAGCTGCTAACCATTCCTCCACAGGTTTCAATAAGACTTTTAAGTTAATTTACCAAGCTCAGGAAAAGATAACTTGGCAATTCAAATTTTTGTTTCTGCATTCAAGCGTACAGTACAGACAAGAGAATGAGGAGAAAAAAATTAACAAGAAGGTCTTGCTTGCATTTCATCTTTTGCAAATAATCAGAATATTTTATGCTCTGTTCATTTCACTACTCTAATCAATTTTTAAAGAATACGGTACATTTGACTATCCCTGGGCATGTTTATCCTGGAAACTTGCCAGAATCCAAAGCAGAGATGTTAAAGCTGACGGGTTTCAAATGCTGCCCAGGTTCTGTCTACCATCAACATGCCTCTCCCAAAGCTGGACCACCGGTCTCTTCCTGAAGGATCAGAGTCATCACTCATGTCCCTGAGAGACTGGCCACTCAGGCCTGAGCTGAGATTAGGTGATCAAATACTTAAGCTATTCTCATCTTAAGGATGCTGTTTTGGAGGCGTCTGCACTGGAATGGGTTAGTGAAAACGGCCTACTAGATACTTGCCTGGGAATTGTGTTGTTCCCCTCTGCTCTTAGCAGATCCTGGGGAAACCAATGATTAACCCCAAGGATGCCTCAACTTCCACATCTGTGAAAAAGGCAAGCAACAGCTAATGTTACCACCCAGCAAACTCTTAAATTGTGCTTGCAAGAGGGGCCACAAGGGCGAATGTCTCCCAAAAGCTGATGAAATGATGGCACTTTGGCTGGAGAAGGCAGAGGTCAGCAGGCAAACTGGAAAGTTTCTGGGATGTCAAACCAGGTCCCATAAGCCCTTTAGAGAAGCACCTGACCTTGGACTATGTAGGAGGCTGTAGAAAGACCCACAGGCATACAGGTGGGAGGAGGAATCAAGCAACATAGGAAGGTGGTGGGGAAGAGGCGTGAGTCCAGCTCCAATTTTGGACAGAAGCAGTTGCACGATGCAGGCCCGCGGCTGCCCATGCAGCCGCCACACCCTCCTAACTCCCTGGTCCCTCTCATCCCGTCACATCCCTCCAGGACTCAGTCCAGTTGGAGCGGGTGCAGGGCCAGAGTCCTGATTCAATGGGGATTTGGCCCTGGGCCAAGCTCACATTGCCCTGTTCCTCCTCCAAGGGCTAGGCACAACCCCGTGCCCAGAGCATCCTGGGAGTTCTAGTCCTGCAGCTCTACGGGCTGCCAGCTGGGAGCGGTTAAGAGAGAAAAGCTCCCAGCATACACAGCTCGTGGCCCCGAATCGTGCCTTGTCTCTCGGACCCTGGGCCCCACGCCTCTGATTCTCCATCTAACCCTCTTTTCTATACCACGCCCATTCTCCATGCCCTGCCCACCTCCCAGAGTATGCGCAGTGTGGTTGGGCTACATCCCTTGAGGCTGTTACTCAGGTAGGAGTGGGGTTCACCAGCATGGCTATTGCTGAGGTTGCTTGCAGGCCTGGTGGAAGCTCTCTGGCCAGTATTTGAAATGTAAATTCAATATCTAAAATGGAAATACCAGGTGCCTGGGATCCTGGAATTCGCCTTTTCAAGGCCACCTGTCCTACCATCCCCTCATCCCTTCAGGCAGCCATGATCCTCCCTCTGGACCCGTGGTCAGGGTTGCTGCAGAGATCCTCCCTTTGGACCCAATCTGCTTGAACGGCCCATACATTGCTCAGGAGTCTTAGAAGGACTGTCCTGAGCCATGTCATAAAGAGGAGAAAACATCACATTGGACAGCCCCAATTCCTGCATTATACAGTCAGGAAACACAGGTGCACTGGTAAGTGACCCCTAAGCCACTTCAGGGGACCACACACATGCCCCTTCTCCCACGCTGCACACAGGCTGGTTCACTGGACTTCCTTATCCCAGTGTGGACCTCTTGGCCTCATTAACATAGGCAACAACACCGAAACTTCCCTTTGGTCCTTCCCACAGTGTTAGGCAAGTTTGTGAAGGAAGGTAATATACAATTTCTGCTCTACAATAGGGCTGGCTCCCTGGGAACTAGTTTTAATATCCCTGTTTAGATATACCCTCAGAATCACAAAATAATTTGTTGCTGTGGAGGGTTATGGTGATAATTCTCTGAAGTCGTTTTTCCATTTAGATTTTCTGATGGATTCCAAATACTACAGCACCACATGTTTCTCAGACTGGTGGATGCACAGCTCCACTTCTTTGCAAGGAGGACTCACAACAGCAGAATATCCATGGCCTGACTTTCTGGAGCATCAGTATTACTACAAGATTTGGAAGAAGCAAAGTTAGGTCATTTCCAGGGTAAGGAATTAAAAACTTAACACTAAGATGAGGTGAGAAAGTCATATGCCATTAATAATTGTCAGTAATCTCTGCCTGAAATGTCAGACTTTCTCTGAGAAAGAACTCTGAGACCCTATTTCCCATTGTTTTAAATAGGAAAAATTAGAAGGCATAGCAAATCTATTGAAAAACTCTACCAATTTCCTAAGTCACAATATGGCACCTAGACATAAGTTACGAACATCATGTACTCCTCATTTTGTTCCTCATTCAACCCAGTCCCACAGGTCTTGAGTGCATGCTGGGAACACGGCACTGTGCTAGGTGTCGAGGCCTTGGTGAGCATCGTGGTGGGGGTGGACCTTGCTGGAGAAAGATGGCATCATAAAAACTCAAATCAATGCCACTTGCAAAACTGAGGCAAAAATGGAAAGACCCAGGAGCCATGCAAGGATGAGGACATTAATAGATACTTGGGAGTATTAAAATCCATCTAATGGTGTCATGAGTGAATGTGTTCCACCTTAAATCAAAACACTGCTGTTATTCTGAGATATTAAGTTAGTATCTTTTTGCAAATATGCAGGATTTAAAATGTTTATTGATGAATAACATGCGTACAGAAATATATGGAGAAGTCATCCACGTAAATCTCAAAGAATTATTACAAAGTGAACACACTTCTGTGACCAAGAACTAGCACCAGCTTTACTCAGGCCCCGACAATCACTTTCTCCCTATTTCCTCCCCAAAGGTAACTGATATCTTACCAGCAAACACTGTATATCGAGTTTGTCTTCTTATACAAGTGTTTTATTACAGAACAATTTAAACAATATACAAAATAAGCAAAATAGCATAGTAGGCCCATCACCCAGCTTCAACAACTACTAATCATCTGCCATTTTTGTTTCATCCGCACTCCATCCCATTCCCACCTCACTTTATTCTTCTTTTAAGCCTTTGTGCGTGTGTGGTGAATAAGATGTATGCACACTGAAAGGCACAAATCTCAACCGTATAGTTTTGGCAAATAAACATGCTCATATAACTTTCATCCCTTTAAGAATAGGATAATTTCCATCACCCCCAGAAAAATCCTTCCTGTTCCTTCCCAGGCAATATTTTCCTTTCCTCAATGCAACCCCTGTTCTGGGTTTTTCAGCATAGGTTCATCGTGGCTGAAATCATCCCATGTGTGTTTTTTTCTGTCCAGCTTGCATCCCTCAGCACGAGGTTGATGAGTCTCTCTCAGCATGTGTGTGTCACCGTTTGCTCCTTGGCACGGCTGAGGGCGTTCTGCTCTGTGGATGCGCCGCAGTGGGCTCATCTTCATCCTGGGGACGTGCAGGTCATCGCCTGTGAACAGTCTTGTACAAACGTTTTTTGGTATGCTGTTTAATTCCTTTATTAGCATTTAAGTGACACACCTTTGCATTTTTACTAGTTGATCCAGATTACAATATGCATCTTTAACATATCACAGCCTACCTAGACTCAATAGTTCACCAGTTTAATCAATGTAAAATATGAAAGACTTGCTACAGAATAGTTCCATCTACCTCTGTCTGTCCTTTGTGCTATTGTTGTCATAAATTTTATATCTACCCATGTTATAAATCCCACAATACAGTGTTATAATTTTTGCTTTAAATAGTCATAGGTATTTTAAAGAAATAAAAGAAATAAGTTAAGTGTTTGGAAGGAAATGCTTTGAGACTCTGCAATTGTACTGTTTCTTCTTTAAGTTTCCTCCACAGTTTTTGCATTCATCAGTCACTATTTCCAACAGTAATTATTACTGTAGCTTTCTAATGGCGATTTTCAATTTCATGCTATCTAGCGCATTTATTATTTGGAATTCTGTGAGGAAGATTCCCCACCCTCCCTCTCCCTTCCTTCTTCCTTTCTTTCTCTCTTTCTCTCATTCTTTTTTTCCCTTTTTTCTTTCTTCCTTCCCTTCCTTTCTTATTTAATCTTTTTTATATCAGTATAGCCTCGTGGATATTTATTTTATTCTCTGGGTAATTATCCAATGCTACCATTATTTATCTTATTGCTCACAGTTTTCCAGCTTGAGTCATTGAGAAGTCTTTTAGACTGATTCATTTTGACACGTTCCATCATTTTCTGTGTGTGTGTGTGTTTTTTTTTAAAGCACTTTCCTACTTTCTGGCACTACAAGATGATCCAGGCTCATTTTGTATTTTCTATCTCCAACCCTAGAATTAGCCATTTCTCCAAGAAAACCTGGTTCCTTTTATTGGAGAATGATATTTAGAAAACAAGATCTGGAGCTAGATGTGCTCATTAATATTAGAATGTCACTTCTTCTAGTGCCTCTCAGCAGAGCTTGGAAATGTATGTATGAATATAAACTCAAGTATACGCATCTGTCTATCGATCTATCAATCTATCTATCTTTTTTGATAGCTATATTAAAAGAGACATGGATTCATACTGATACTTCCAACTCCAAGCCAACACCACAGGGTTTATTCTAGCATTCTTCCTTTGTTTATTTGTAACTTCTTTCACCAACAGTGAGAAACTTAACTCCAGTTAGCTACAATATGTTTACTGTGTCAACTAGTTTCAGAATTGCTAATCCATACCCTTACGAAAAACAAATTTACCACCTAGAGTACAGTGTTTGTGTCCAGTACTTTAGTTTTACAGTATCCCGTCAAAACACTGTCTTCCAAAGTAACTTAGGTCAGGATCTTTCATCCCCACTCCTTCTGTATGGTTATGTCACATGCTTGTAATACAGTGAGATTCATTTGTCACTGCATTCCATCTGGGTTCCCCAGCATCCTGATTGATTTTTAAAATTTGCAGAGTAAAATTCACTCTTTGCTGTGTACAGTTCTATGGGTTTTGACTTTATGGTCGTACATCCATGTCCACAGTACCATACAGAGTTGTGTTTTTCACCCACAAAGTTCTCTCATGTTATCCCTTTGTATTCAACCCCTTCTTCTACTCCATCCCTTGGCAACCACTGATCATTTTCCATCCCTGTAATTTTGCCTTTTCTAGAATGTCATATAAATGGAATCATATTCTATACAGTCTTTTGAATATGGTTTCCTTCACTTAGGGAAATGCAGCCAAGATTCATCCATGTTGTTGTGTGAATCAAGAGTTTATCCTGGGGCCGGCCCGTGGCTTAGCAGTTGAGTGTGTGTGCTCCCCTACTGGTGACCCAGGTTCAGATCCATGGTGCACACTGACACATCGCTTCTCAGCCCATGCGGAGGTCGTGTTCCACATACATCAACTAGAAGGGTGTGCAAATATGACATACAATTATCTACTGGGGCTTTGGGGGGAAAAAGGAGGAGGATTGACAATGGATGTTAACTCAGGGCTTATCTTCCTCACACAAAAAAAGAGTTTATCCTTTTTATTGCCAAGTAGTATTATAATGTACCAATGCAACCCAGTTTCTTTCTCCATTCACCTGATCAAGGACATTTAGTTTATTTCCAGCTTTTGGCAATTATGAATAAAATGGCTATAAAGATTCCCACAAAGATTTTTGTTTAAACATTAGTTTTCTTTTTTCTTCAGTAAATATCTAAGAGTGGGATATCTGAGTCATATAATAAGTGTATGTTTAGCTTTATAAGAACCTGCTCAACTGTTTTCTGAATGCAACTATCATGTTGCATTCCCAGTTCTAATTGCTCCTAGTCCTCACCAGCACGTGGTATTTGCAATTTTATTTTTTATTTCAGCCATCTAATAGGCGTGCAGTATCTTATTGTGGCTTCTACTTCCTTTTTCTAAGTGAGATCTACTAAATATAGAATTTTGTGTTGACTTTTGGGTTTTCTTTCTGCACTTGAATGATGCCATTTTGTTGTTGAGTTGTCTCTTTTGTTTTTGATAGTATATCATCCATCATCCACATTATTTCTCCCTGTATGTAATGTCTTCCACTGTATGTGTGTATTTCCCTGACTGCTTTCAAGATTTTCTTTTTATCTTTGGATTTTAGTAGCTTGACTATCATGTACCTAAGTATGCTTTTCTTTTATATTTTATTTTGTGGGTTTGCTGACTTTCTGGCATCTAAAATTTTAGATTTTCCACCAAATTTTGTAAGTTTTATGCTATTACTTATTGATTTGCCTTTCTGCCACATTTAATTTTTCTGTCTCTCTCCTCTCTGCTTGGGACTCAATCATCTCACAGGTCATAAGGCTCGCTTCATTTTTCTTCAAAATTTTTACATTCTTTTCTTCAGACTGGATAGTTTCTATTGCTGTATCTTCATGTTTTTTCTACTATTTCTAATCTACTGGTAAACTCAAAAGTATTTTTTTATTTCATCTTCCTATTTGGTTCTTTTGTGTAATTTCCACTTCTCTGCTGAGTTCCCACATCTGTTCATTGATTATGGGAATATTTTTCTTTACCACTATGATCATCTTTATAATAACTGCTTTTGTATTCTTGAGTGCTAATTACAACACATTGGGGAGAGTTTCTACTGCCCTCTTTTGGTCACATATGGATTACATTTTCCTATTTCTTCAAATCTCATGCTTCTTTTAAATTGTGTACTAGAAATCATGAAATATAAGTATGGAGGCTCCGGATTCTATTGTATTCCTTGGAAGAGTTTTGTTATTTTTCTAGCAGGGAATCAACTTGGCTAGACTGAAATTCCAATCCTATCTCATTTACAGTGGGCATAGCTGAAATCCTAGTTTACTTCTTTGATCTTCCAACTGCTGTTTTTACACTAGGCCTTCTGGGGCCTACCCTGCAAGTGTGTTGTTCAAAGATCTGCCAATTTGGAGTGTTTGGGGGAGAGACTTACATATATATTTTGTGATTTTCCTCTTTGTGTCTCCCTCTCTTCCAGAATTTCTCCCCTAACTTTCCAGCTACTCTTCCAGCCCCAAAATACATCCTCTAACATTACAAGTAAGACTGTAGTTTTTCCCATGTCTAGGCCATGTACAGATTTTGGAATGCTTTGAGGCAAAAGACTTAAGCTTGCAAATATCTCCTGGTGCAATTCCCATCATTTAAGAGAAGATTACCTCTCAGTTCTGCTTGCTTTTGGAAGTGATTTATACATACACACAAATACACATTTACTATATGTGTATTACATATTGCCACATGAGTCTGTATAAATATATATAATATTTTGTGCAGATTTTACCATTGTTATCTGTAAGAGTGTTAGTTCAACAGGCTACTCCACCATTAGTAGAAGCCAGACCTCGGTTTTGTTTCTTTCTTGGATTTTATATAAATGGAATTATAAAATATATAGCCTTTTGAATATAATATCTTTTATGCAGCATTATGGTTGTGATATTCATCCACGCTATTACATGTAGCTAGTGTTTGTTCATTTGTTGAAAATAATTTTTTTAATGGTCATAAAATATGCATAACATAAAATTTTAACCATTTTTAAGTGTACAGTTCAGTGACATTTGATACATTCACATAATTGTGTAACCATAACCTCCAACCATCCACAGAACTATTTTCACCTTGCACTGAAACTCTGTGCCCATTAAGCAACAACTCCCTGTTATCTCTCCCTCTTGCCCCTGAGAACCACCATTCTCCTTTGTATTCCTATAAATTTGACTACTCTAAGTACCTTATATGAGTGGAATCATACAGTATTTTTCCTTTTGTGACTGGCTTTATTTCACTTAGCATAAAATCCTCTAGGTTCATCCATGTCATAGCATGTGTCATAATTCCTTCCTTCTTAAGTGTGAAGAGTATTCCACTATGTGTATACAGCACATTTTTTTGTCAGTTCGTTCAGTGATGGACACCTGGCTTGATTCCAGCTTCTGGCTATTTTGAATAATGCTGTTAAGAACACGGGTGTACATATATGTCTTTATACCTCTGCGTTAAGTTCTTTTGGATGTATACCAATAAATGGTGTTCTCAGATTCACTTTTTCACATGTAGGAGGGTTCCCCACACATCCAACAAACAATTCTTGGAATGCCAGCTGGTTGCCATATAATTCAACTCAATTTGATGTTGACAACCCAGAGATACATCAGATTCCACAGGTTGATGGCTCCGTCCTATAAGTCTGCACACCCACCCAACCTCACCTCAACTGCAGATGCCAGTTACAAGCCCAGGTTGTTACCTATACTTCTGACTTACTGGCTAAAAACCAAAGGTTCCCACAACCTTCTCCTTGGGGTTGATTAATTTGCTAAAGTGGCTCACAAAACTCAGAGAAACATTTACTAGATCACCAGTTTATTATAAAAGGATATAATTCAAGAACAGCCTGTTGGGAGTGGTGCATAGGGAAAGTATGGTGATGGTACACAGAGCTTTCATGCCATCTCCAGGTGGACCACTCTCCGAGCAGTCCTTGTCATTGTCAACCTGGAAGCTCTCTGAACCGCCTTCTCTTGGGATTTTTATGGAGGCTCTCTCACATAGGCATGATCAATTATTAACTCAGTTTCCAGCCCCTCTCCTCTCTCTGGAGGATAAGGGATAGGGCTAAAAATTCCAAGCTTCTAATCAGGGCTTGGTCTTTCTGGTGACCAGCCCCCACTCAGGAGGCATCCAGGAGCCCACCCAGAGTTGCCTCAACAAAACAAAAGACTCTCTTAATGTTCTTAACACTGAGGAAATTACAAAGGTTTTAGGAGCTCTGTGCCAAGGACTGGATGCAGAGGCCGATAAATATGTTTTTTATTATTTCAGAACCCATAAGTGGAATTTCTAGATCATATAGTAATTCTATTTTTAATTTTTGAAGGAACTGGCATACTGTTTTCCACAGTTTTATATTGTCACACTCAGAGCACAAGGGTTCCAATTTCTCAACATCCTTGTCAACACTTGTTATGTTCTGATTTTGTGATAGTAACTATCCTAATGGGTGTGAAAAGGTAGCTCATTGTGCTTTTATTTCACATTTTCCTGATACTTAGTGATGTTGAGCATCTTTTCTTGTGTTTCCTGTTCATTTTATATCTTCTTTGGAGAAATGTCTATTCAAGAATTTTGTGCATTTTTAAATTGAGTTGTTTTTTTATTGTTGAGTTGTAGAAGTTCTTTATTTATTCTATATATTAATCCCTTATCTTATTTGTGATGTGCAAATATTTTCAACCATTACATGGTTTGCCTTTTTACTCTGTTGATAGTATCTTGTGATACAGAAAACTTTTTCATTTTGATGAAGTCCAATTTCTTATTTTTTTGTTACTTATGTCTTTGGTGTCATATTAAAGAAATCATTGTTACAATGGCATTTGGACCCAATGACACACAACTTTTACCATGTGTTTTCTTCTAAGGATTTTATAGCTTCAACTCTAATATTTATATCTTTGATTCATTTTGAGTTAATTTTTGTATATGGTGTAAAGTAAGGGTCCAACCTCATTCTTTTGTAGGTGGATATCCAGTTATCCCAACAACATTTGTTGAAAAACTGATCTTTTCTCCAATGAATGGTCTTTGTACCTTTGTCAAAAATCATTGGACCATATATGCAAAGTTTTATTTCTGGGGTCTCTGTGCTATTTCATTAGTATAGTGTGAGTATTTTTGCCAATACCACACTCTTTTGACTACTTTATAGTAAGTTTTGAAATCAGGAAGCGTGAGTTCTCTAACTTTGTTCTTCTTTTTCTAGATTATTTTGGCTATTCAGTGTCCCTTGAGAGTCCATATGAATTTTAGGATAGATTTTTCTAACTTTGCCACACCATCACTGGAATTTTTACCTCTTTGAGTATGTTGATTCTTAAGTATTTTACTCTTTTTGATGTTATTGTAAATAAAAATGTAAAGTTTTTAAATTTCTTTTTTAGATTACTTATTATTAATGTATAGAAGAACAACTAGTTTTTCATGCTGATTTTGTGTCTCACTACTCTGCAGAATTTTCTATTTCTAACAAATTTTTGATGGAATTTTTAGGGGATTCAACATATAAGATACTGTTTGTAAGCAAATATAATATTACCTCTTCCTTTCCAATTTGGATGCTATTTCTTTCTTTTTCTTGCCTACTTGCCTTGGTTAGAACTTCTAATACCATGTTGAATAGAAGTGGTGAAAATGGGCCTTCTTGCCTTGTTCCTGATCTTAGAGAAAAAGCTATCCTTTCTTCACCCTTGAATATGTTGTTCTCTGTGGATTTCTATATATGGCTTTTATTATGTTGAAGTAGCTTCTTTTTACTCTGAGGGCTTTTTTAGTGTTTTTAGCATGAAAGCATGTTTAGTTTTGTCAAACACCTTGTCTGATTCTGTTGAGATGATCATGTGTTTTTTTTCCTTCATTCTGTTAATGTGGTTTATTACATTGATTCATTTTCATATATTGAAACATCCTTGCATTCCAGGAATAAATCCCACATAAAAATGCTGTATAATACTTTTAATATGCTGATGAATTTAGTTTATTACTATTTTATGGAGGATTTTTATATCAATATTCATCTAAGATTTTGACCTATAGTTTTCTTTTCTCTTAGTGTCTTTGGCTTTGATATCAGGGTAGTGCTAATCCCATAGGATGACTTTTGAGGTATTCTCTCCTCTTCAACTTTTTGAAAGAGTTTGAAAAGAATTGGTGTTAGTTAATTAAAAAAAAAAATTCTTTGGCCCAAGAATAAATTCAGCATAAAATAATTACAAATAAATATTTTTTAAAAATATGAAAAAGTTTTCTTACTAAAAAAAATTAAAAATTAAGCAAGTACATCACTTATCACTTTATTTCTAAAAAGTTTTTTAACCTACTAGTAAGCATGAACAAATTGTTAGAATTAAAATTACTGAAGTGTTAATTTTCTTCATTGCAAATTTTCTGAGAGAAGTATATGATTTCATCATGTATGACATCTTTTATGAAAAAATGGTCATTTTTTGTAGTATTTGAGAATATTATGAATTTTCCCAGTGGCCTCTGACAATACTCTGATATGCAAAGTTATCTTTTCAACATGTATGTCTCATCATAATCCTTACCAAATTAACAAACTCAGGTGCTAATTAATCAACTACTTTTCATATGATTCAGATTCTCCACCATCAACTTCCCTAACCATCAGGATATTCTACAACTTCTGCAAGATTAACAATTTTACCTTATATTGTATTCATCTCATGTGGTTTAAAACAGCCAAAAATCATTGATAAACTGACCCTACTCACACTAAAGCATTGTGAATTATAAAAGGTGGTCTCTGTTAAGTGAGGAGGGATTTCAGGTTGAACTTAATTTTATAAGTGGTCAATTTATTACAGTGTATTGTTCTGTTATGTATTTCACTTCTTTTCTAAAAAAAAGTGATAGTTGAGGGCACTTAGATAATAAAACTTTGAGAAAATAAGGAACTGATACACACTGTAAGCTTCAAATGTTTTCAAGCATAAGATACAATAAGAACTAAAACTACGAAATGACACAGGAAATAGAGATAAGAGGATGAAATTGCAAAACTGAATCTATAATAATATCTCAATGGCTAATGTTGTGGTGCCAGGAAGATGGTGAAGTCAAAGAATTCGTAAAGATGATAATAAACACACTACAAAGAAAAAAGATTGAAATTTTCATAGAGAGAATTTTTACAGTGATATGACAGATAGAGAACAGGGAAGAGAAGTTGGAGTAAGAGACTATCTGCTTCTTAAATTATTTCCACTGTTGAGAACAAAACTCAAATTTGCTGAAATCTTTATTCCCCTCTATGACCCTATCTTTACCTGCAAAATCTCAGCATTGAATTGATGTCACAGTCCAGCTTTTCCATCCCTGGGGAACAGAGCAATTTATCTCATCTGAAACCTCAATTGCTCAGGCTGTGAAACAAGGCCGGCAATCCATTCTCACAGGGGAGCCAACTGGAGGTAGGATTTTTGGTTCTGAATTCAGCTAAACATCTTCAAAGGATTGTATCTGGCCTTCCTTATCCAGGGCTATCAGTGAAGTGCTGGCTGGCTTTCAGAGAACAGCAACTCACAATCAGTGGAGATATTTTGTGTTGAGCTCTCTAGAGAAGGCTGTGGGGCTTGTCAGTAAGAGTTGATTTCTATGCGGCTTATATTTTTTAATTTTATTCAGAGATTTACAAAGAAATTTACATGGTAAGTATTATTATCAACATAAAACGTTGTCTAGTCTCTGGTCATTAAAGCAAAATATTCCTCTCAGGGTCCACCCATGGACAAAGCCCAGATTTAATCTCCAAGAGTCAGCCAGGCACTCTGTGGTCCATGGGAAGCCCTCAAGTTTGCAGCCTGTTTCCTTGTGTGCTGTCCTGGTGTTCAATCTTACATCTCTTCCTGGTACAACTAGACAGATGCCTATCAAATCATCAACGGACTTGACATTCGAGAAATGTACTTTTCATTATCTTTAGACTTCTACACTTTTCAAAAAGACTCTCAGCATGTCCAGTAATTCTGCAGCAGTTTAACCAACACTAAGGATCTCACTATTAAAAGTTAAAACAAATAAATTTTGAAAAGGAAAAAGTGATCTTTGCAATTTTGTACAGAATCTATATAATGGGTGCATCCTTATAAATGGAGGTGATGGTGTTCAGGGCAAGCTAACCCAGGAGGCACCACTATTGTATGCAGATTATTTTGAGCTGAAGACAATAAGAACTCAGAGAACTCAGGAAGAATATTTGAGTTTCCCTTCCCAAACTGCCTAAAGAATTTAAAACAAAAGATCTGTTTCAGGAAGGAGTTATTATCATGATGGCTGTAAAGATAATGTAGGATAGAGGTTACAACAGGAAAGGCACCAAGCACCTTTTATCAAAAACTCTATCTCTCCCTGACCACATTATCTATAGATGACCCTGGGAAGAGTTGTCAGGCAAACATTTGCATTTCTATCTCCATGTGAGTTGTCTTCTTGCCCTCTGAGGTCCCAGACCGCTACCCATCCCCGACATCTTCCCCGTCATTAGCTACAATACTTAAGCGGGCAACTTAGACAGAGGGACGAGTTGCTCATTTCTGAGTTTCTCCCATGTATACATGTTATTAAACTTGGTATTATTTTCTCCTGCTAACCTGGCTTGTTAATTATTTGGCCAGCCATAAGAACCTTAAGAAAAGGGCAGAGGCAGATACTCTCTCTCCCGCAACAGTTTTTGTGCCCAACGTGTGGCTACACTGGCTGGCAAGTTGCATTCTCTGGCTGGAAGAACTGTCTTCTCCCTGGATTACTGCAGATGATGAGATACGGGAACGCCTGACGAAAGCTGGCAAAATGTAAGACTTCTTACCACGTCAGCCTCCCAGAATCTCTACCTGTGGAGTCCGGTGGAAGGAAGTGGTGAGAATTTTTTTCTCTTTCTAAATTTAGATTGGCAGGAGAAAATATTTGGGAAACTAGTTTCTTGTGCTTTTAGTGACCCTGGTAAATTTGGTAGAGTACTCTTTGTTTTGATCTTGATCCCTTTTCTCCCCTGAGATAGTCTCTGTTTTTCTCTTTTGTCTTTGTCTTTTGTATAGTGTGTCATAAGAAGGAAATACCATAGGGTAGGACGCAGGCATAGGCCCTATGAGCCTACTGTCCGGGCCGGCCCCACAGACTGGTGAGTTTGTGGGTCTCACCAGACTGGCATCTATTTAGACAAACTTTGCTGTGGGTTAATAGGCACATGAAGTGAAGGTCATTGCCAAGGGAATCTTGGAAGCCAAAAAGGCCACAAATTTTGTGGGCACGGGTCGAGCAGTTAAGAGCCATTAGGGCGCTCGCCACTTTCAGAAGACTCCCGTGACAGGATAAGTTGTGTCATGGAACGGGGTAGATGACACAGGTCCCCCGCCAACTTCAAGAAAATGTCCATGCAATGACGAGGTACTCTGTAAAGCACACAGTCTCCCACCCCGTGCCACCTCCCCCTCTAGGTATTATTCTGACTCCAAGAGACCTAAAGCATGGCTAAAGCTGTCATTGTGCACATAAGAAAAAAATGGATGAGGTTTTTCCTTCTGTCTTGTTCTGTGTCCTGAGACAACTTGGATTTGTGCCAAGTGAGAATATTCTCCTTGGTCTCCACTATACGGAAGGTGCATTTACTGGGGTGCCCCTTGGTAGCCAGTTGAGTGGACTGGGGTTCTGAACTGTCTCTTTGTCCGGCTGTGCCAAGTTCTCAGGGGAGTTTGTCATAAAGGGCCCAGTCCATAAGGGCTTTTGTCGTCTTAACCTTCGTTGCTTGTTAGTGCTGGAAAAATCCCATTCCAGTATCACCTGCCCAGTGTCACAGATTAGCGGGTCTGTGACTGGAGGCGTCCCACACTATTGTGGGAGACCGGAGACACGGTTTTCACTACACCATCCTTACCGCCTGTGCAACGAAGGTCTTTACTTTCTCTGATTATATTTGATATTTAATTCTGTGGAACATGGGGGCTACATCATCTGCGCCCTCACCAGGGACGCCTATTGCGTCCATGGTAAAGATTTATTCTAAGCGTGGAAATTTACCTCTGGGTCTTTCCTTAAAAAGTCTTATTGGATCTAGTCACTATTGGAATAAATATACAAATGAAGATCCTACTTGTCAATGAACAGACGACGGATTCTTTGAATTGGGAAAACTTCTAAATTGGGGGAAAAAATATGTTTTGAGAGCTCACACATAATTGTTTAATTGGTACCTAAAAAAGAGCCAGAAAAAGGAAGGGGAAAATTTAAATAGCCTTAAGATCTTGACTCAGGTTACAATTGAATTGAGAACATGTATAAGTGTAAGTGTTGATAAGATTATAACGGTTGGAATGTTTGAGCTAATTTTATATAAAGAGGTTACATCAACTTTGCCTGAGTATATTTTAAAATGTCTGACTGAGAATGCTTCCCTTGTCCAAAATCAGAAGACCAAGACCTATTAATAAAAATCTCAATGATAACTATGTTTAAAGGTATAAGAGGTGATGAAATTTACATGAACTTTTGTACAAAAAACTGATGTTATTTCTATTACAGAACTGGTTAAAAAAATAGTAATTTAAATGATGGCTAATTTTATCTAATGTCATATGAAGTCTTATAGACAATCTAAATAATTATTGGGAACAACTAAATAGTTGTGAAAAAAGATGAATGTTGGGAGTACTTTAAATAATAATTATGTGTTATGGTGGTTACAGCTTCCAAACTCTTTTTGGTGACATAAAACTTTAGAGTTTTGCTAAATTTTGTGATAAAAATTCACTGAGTATCATCATTTCCAAATAAGATAAGATATTAGACATTGATTGCTAAACTTACGTTTGTCTACTTTTGGCTTTTCATTACAGGAAAACTAAAAGGTGTTTTGGGTCTATTGGTAAACGTGTGTCTTATTAAAAGATTGTACTATAAAGTAACATATTTCTAGAAGTTATGAAGTCTTTATAAATTTTCCAAGCCACAAGATCTTAATGTAAAAGAAAGTTTATAATTGTTTACTTAGTTTTTACTTACAAATTGGGGTTTCTAAGAGTTAAAATTTCTAATTAGTGTATGTGATTGAAGCTGCAAAATATTAAGAAAATTATGTCTGTGTACAAGGAAAGTAAGATGTATAAAGAAGGAACAAAGAATGGAGATATTTTATTTGATTGATTAAGAAAGATAAATTTGTCTTCAAGTAGTAGGAGGGAAAAGAAAGACATGGGACAAATTCTGAATGTAAAAAGAAAGTTATAGTTTTGTGGAAGAGAAATTCTGGAAAAGGTGTTTTTGGATGGTCAAGTTGGCTCAGATTGAAATGAATTTAATTAAGTAAATGAGTTTTAATATCAGAAGGAAGCAGGTACAAAATTATAAGTTGGTCTTATTTCTCTTAAAAGGATAATTTTCTTGAACTTGATAAAGAGGTTATAAAAGATTTTTCGTTACCTTTCGGTAAGTCTACCTAAAAGACAGAAAAAAAAAACTGTTAAAATAATTTCCTGTGTTCAAAAGACTGAGGTCTCTCTATTAAGGTTTTTGGACTTTCAATGCTCTCTTTGCTTTAATGTTTTATATTTTTGACAAGCTCCCCAAAATTCATATAAATAAAGTCTTTTTTTTACTTTTCTTCTTTGATAATTTTCAAAGGGCCCTGGAACTTCTCAAAGAAATTTGCTGTCTTCGTATAAGGGAAAAGATACTAAATTTATTAGGCTTATTCCGTATGTTAAATTACATGGAAAGCATTGTCAGACAAGTGATGATAAGTCTGCTTAGGTGCTGTTATGTGGGCAAATGTTATTGACATAGGTGTTTTAAAATTGTATAACATTACTGAAATTCTGATCTGTCCTGATTATCAGTCATATTTCTGGTTATTATTATTTTAAAGTGTTGTATGTCACAAAATTAACCAAATTTCTCTGTCAATTGCCATTTTGAGGTCTTGTTGTTTACAGACTCATTTCTTTGCTCTAATGCTTTTGCAAAATATTTCCACTTCAGAAAAAATCATGGAAAGTACTCTGACATTTACGCTGGAGTACAGGTTTCTGACAAACTTTCTGATCATAAAACTGAACTTAGTAAGAAATTACAGAAATCTGATGGAAAGACTGATAACTTCATGAAGCTGCTAACAAAAAGATTGGGATCAAGAATGGATTACACAGGACTGAATGAACTGATAAGGATAATTATAATTTTTATTATTTTTCATTTGAAGTATTGCTGAATTTTTAATGTTTTGTTTTTTTTAGATTTAAGGAAATCTTTTTCTCTTTTCTCCTGAGCTAGCTATGACTTATAGCAATTTGGTAAATGATATTTTTGTAAGTAAAATTGAAGTATTTTTCTTTCTCTCTCTATCTGATCCCTCGAATTTGGAAACTCTTAGTAAGTGAGTATTGTTTTCATGGCAATATAGTTAGTTGCATAAGTTCAATAAGAATCTGTTCTCCTTATAACAGGACACAATTGGAAACACTGGTTATATTACCAAGGTTTTGACTGGAACATCATATTTGCGATATAACCATACAGTTTTTGAGGAATGAAGATTGGACTTTATGGAATAAAGCCACGTGGAAATATTGGCCTGATACCTTATGTTCCAAGCAGCACTTACCAGGATAAGTAAAGAATGTCACGTATCTGGCAGGTACAAGTAACCTCGAAATATTTTGGGGGAACATCGGAGGAGAGGAATTCACCCAAATCTGTAGGTATTACAGGCAAATTCTGATAACAAAATCCTTGGCTTGGCTTTCCTGGCCTCGAGAGGCCTTTAAAGTTCAATCTGAGATTGCTTATAAAAAGTTCCAGCAAATCAGATTTAAAAGAGCCTATGTGATCATTTGCTATTCTTGCTGTACTTATGTAAATAATTGTGCCAACTCTATTGGAACTAGACTTATTTTGCAAACTACTTAGTTTTAATTTGTCTATCTTTGATAAAAATGAGGGTGATTTTAGAAAGAAAAATTATATTTCAGTAAAAACTATAGTGTACATTTGCGGATATTAGATCCTAGTTTTGTTAATTGTCTTTTAAGGTTTTTTTTTTATATTGTTGACTTTACTGGATCCTGATTTCTTCTAGTCTCCTCAAATATCTGGCTACAGATGTCCAAACTAACGTTTTTCATTTTTTCCATCATTTTCATTTCGAATCACTGAAAACTGAACCTGCCCTTTTTCCTGAAGCCTTACAAACTGAAGCTGATGGACTTGATATAAACTTAAGAGATTACCCGATGACATCATCAGAGACATTTTAAACTGCAAAAGCTGCTTTGACGCTGACATCTAAAAATCTTATCTGGCTGTCCTCTAAACTCAGAAACTGCTTTACAACTTGCTCCAACCATTAACCTTGTTTTTCTTTTGTTTACATAGAAATGTTTCCATTAAATACTTGATTTCTTGCCTCCACAATATAGGTGTAACCTTGAGAGCCCACCTGCATCACCACCTTCTAAAATGTACGTAATTGAACTATCTATTATCAGAACTAAGAAATGTGCTCAGTGAGATGAAACAATCTACCAACTCAGTTTCTGGACTATGAAACTTCTTTAATTTTCAAAAGGACTGTGAAACTTCTAGGGAAGTTTCAGAGGAGGGAACTGATGGTTCTCAGGGCAAATTACCTCAGGAGGCACCACTCTGGTATGCAGATTATTTCGAGCTGAAGACAATAAGGACTCAGAGAACTCAGGAAGAATATTTGAGTTTCCCCTCCCAAACAGCCTATAGAGTGTAAAACAAAAGATCTGTTTCAGTAAGGAGCTATTATCATGATGGCTGTAAAGATAATGTAGGATAGAGGTTACAACAGGAAAGGCACCAAGCCCCTTTTATCAAAAACTCTATCTCTCCCTGACCACATTATCTATAGATGACCCTGAGAGGAGTTGTCAGGCAAACATTTGCATTTCTATCTCCATGTGAGTTGCCTCTTGCTCTCTGAGGTCCCAGACCACTACCCACCCCCAACACGTTCCTCGCCTTTAACTGCAATACTTAAGTAGGCAGCTTAGACAGAGGGATGAGTTGCTCATTTCTGAGTTTCTCCCATGTATACCTGTTATTAAACTTGGTTTTATTTTCTCCTGCTAACCTGACTTGTTAATTATTTGGCCAGCCATAAGAACCTTAAGGGAAAGGACAGAGGGAGATTCTCCCTCTTCCCCCAACAACAAGATTATCTGATTCCCAGAAAAAGAAAACATTACTATAAAATTAAGGCTACAACTGTCAAAATGAAGCCAAGATACACTCAAGTCAAGCTTTTGCTCAAAAGTTAATTGGCTCCTCTTTGAAACTTTATCATGTTTATTATGTAAGCATAATATAGAGCCTAGAATATAGAAAGTGCTTATTGGTAAGTTAACATTGTGATCATTTATTTTGTAAATGTTATTATGAGAGATGTAATTTATTTTCTAGTATATTCAGATTTTCAAGTTCTGCTAAACCTAAAGCCACATTACTGGCAAGTGGGATACCTCTAGCCATCTGAAAAATATGAATCCTAAACATAAGCATATAAATTCTCTATTCATCAGGTTCTAAGTTCTAAAACATTCTAAGGTTTTGGAACAAATCAATGGCATTCCAAATTTACAGTAAGGCTACATGTGCCACACAGGATCCTACAGGAAGAGAAATCCAGATTTTAAATAGAGGAGATTATGCACAAAAATAATGTAGGTTTTCAAGTCTGAAAGGGGATTTCAAGAAAGAAGAGACTCTCAGAACATGTGGGAAGTGGTAAATAACTTACCACGGGCTCTCTAAAGGAGAACATCTTGTGGACAAAAGAGCTTCACACCAGAGGGCTAAAATGGCATCTCGGGAATCCTTCCGATGAAACAGATGCTGAACTACTATTTCCTGAAACTTAAAATGCACCTTGAGCAGGCCCCGTGGCTTATCGGTTAAGTGTGCACGCTCCGCTACCTGCGGCCCGGGTTCGGATCCCGGGTGCACACCGACCCACCACTTTTCTGGCCATGCTGAGGCCGCATCCCACATACAGCAACTAGAAGGATGTGCAACTATGACAAACAACTATGTACTGGGGCTTTGGGGGAAAATAAAAGGAGGAGGATTGTCAGTGGATGTTAGCTCAGAGCTGGTCTTTCACAGCAAAATGAGGGGGATTAGCATGGATGTTAGCTCAGGGATGATCTTCCTCACAAAAAAAAATAAAAATAAAATGTATCTTATCCTCCAAACAAATACCACCTCACTGCCTTGCAGCTTACCTGGACATAGTGATGTGTTGGAATCGTTTTTCTAATTCATTGGTTCTTTTTTTTTTTTGAAGAAGAAGATTGGCAGATGTTAACACAGGGCTGATCTCCTCACAAAATTAAAAAAGATAGGCCTTGGCTCAAGCACGGAGTCTGCAGGTGGAGGAGGCCAGGAGGTGTGAAGCAATGCTGAGCTCCTGCAGGAGGAAACTGAGCTGCCTCTCAGTCACGGGAAGACTGTGCCTGTCATGGCCTCCCCACCCCCATGCCCAAATGCCATGTTCCTTTCTACTTCTGTACCTTTCCTCTCTTCTCATATCTGAAATCCTCACTCTTTCTTCCCTCCATCTGCTCAAAAGTGGTCCCTTTGAGGACTTGATCTAGTCCACCTCTCCTTAGAAGCTGTCCTTAATTACAATTTCTTGATAACTTTCTCATTTTTTTAAAGTTCTGTAATACAACATACACTAAATACCTTGACAGAATCAAATTATATCTTGCAAATAATTTCATGTATGTGGAGGAGCTTGGAACGTTATAATTCTTTATATTTCCTTTAATACCTATCACAAATAACTTGCACATAGAGGTCAATGGATGTCCAGTAAAGTTAAATAGAGTTGAAGCACACTTTATAAGCTTAACTTTTATGAGTTCAGTTATTTCTTTAGATCAGTTGCTTGAACCATTAGTTTTTCTCCACAGGTCAACAGTGTTGCCCAGCACAAATGAATTTTACACCTTCTCAAACTCAATAGAGCAAAGATGGAACTTCATTCCTCTTGCAAGCCTTACTGCCCCAGAGAAAAGCAAAAACATGTGACGTCTAATTCTTTCTTCACATTCTCATCTCAATTTGTAGCTGTTTCCCAGTTGCTAATTGGTGTTCATTATTAAAACTGACAAAAAAGAGTGACGTCAGCATCATGGCAGAGTGAGCTTTCCCGTGAACTCTTCCCTCGACAAGATACAACAAAAGCAACAGCCACAGACCAACAACGGAATCCCAGACAGTGAAAACCTAGAGTGGAGGGATCCACACAGCCGCACATCTGAGAGCTGAACGTGCTGGGCCCCCGGAGGAAGTGGGGAGAGGTAAGGAGAACTCTGCTCCCTCACCATCAGATCAGCGATCCCGGTCCACGTGGCTCCCAGAGAGGGGGGAGGGTCGGCCCTCAGCGGGGAACTCGTGGCTCTTTGGACCCTCTCAGCCAGTGGGAAACTCCTGCACAGAGGACTCAGAGGAGCCACAGGGCTACCATCAACATCTGAGCACCCCAGAGAGAGGATAAAGAGGGGCAAACGAGAAGCCTCCCATGTCAGGGACCCAGAGGGAAAAAGAGAGAGCTCCCCCCTCCCCGCAACCCGGAGTCTGCAGCTCGTCCAGACCAGACCTAGAGATCCGAGGCAAACCTGATCAAACGACTGGACCCGTGGATAGCAGCGGGATAAAACAAAACAAAACTGTTGGGGCCGGCCCGGTGGCGCAAGCGGTTAAGTGCGCGCGCTCCGCTGCGGCGGCCCGGGGTTCGCTGGTTCGGATCCCGGGCGCGCACCGACGCACTGCTTGGTAAGCCATGCTGTGGCGGCGTCCCATATAAAGTGGAGGAAGATGGGCACAGATGTTAGCCCAGGGCCGTCTTCCTCAGCAAAAAAAGAGGAGGATTGGCGGGTGTTAGCTCAGGGCTGATCTCCTCACAAAAAAAAAAAAAACAAAACAAAACAAAACAAAACAAAACAAAACAAAACTGCGGATCGCAGCAGAAAAACCGGGGCAGAGCAGAGGGGGCTTAGACTACACAGCCCTTTACCACAAGACAGTGGCGGCAGGTGGAAATTGCAACCAGAGACTTCCAGGATGAGGAAAAACAAAACCAACACAGGAACCACAATGCAAAAATATATGAAGTCACCAGACCAGAAACAAAATGACAAGCACCCAGAAATCAACCCCGAAGACACAGAAATCCATAAACTAAATGACAGAGATTTCAAAATAGCTATCATAAAAACACTCAATGAAATACGAGACAACACAGACAAACAAGTCAATGAGATTAGGAGTTTCTTCACAAAAGAGATTGAAATCATAAAGAAAAACCAATCAGTGCTGATGGAGATGAAGAACACAATGGAGGAGATAAAGGAGTATCTGGAATCTTTAAAGAACAGAGCTGACAATATGGAGGAAAGAATAAGTACTTTAGAGGATAGGAATACAGATATACTCCAGATGGAAGAAGAGAGAGAACAAAGACTAAAAAGAAATGAAGAAAGAATCCGAGAAATATCTGACTCTATTAGAAAATGTAACATAAGAATTATAGGTATTCCTGAGGGAGAGGAGAGGGAAAGAGGAACAGAGAGCCTATTCAAGGAAATAATAGCTGAAAATTTCCCAAATCTAGGGAAGGAGCAGGAAATACCAGTAAGTGAAGCCAATAGGACACCTATATATATATTAACAGACAAAGGCCTTCACCACGACACCTAGTAGTAAGGCTACCCAGGGTCAATGACAAAGAAACAATATTAAGGGCAGCTAGACAAAAGCAAAAAATAACGTACAAAGGAACTCCCATCAGGCTCTCAGCGGATTTCTCAACAGAAACATTTCAGGCTAGAAGAGACTGGAATGATATATTCAAAATACTAAAAGACAAAAACTTTCAGCCAAGAATACTCTATCCAGCAAAAATATCCTTCAAATATGATGGAGAAATAGTAACTCTCCCTGATAAACAAAAGTTAAGGGAGTTCATGGCCACGAGACCCTCACTACAAGAAATACTCAAGAAGGCCCTCAGGCCTGAAAAAAAAGAAGAGAAAAGGAACACAAAGCTTGGAGGAAGGAGAAAAGTAGTTAGACAAAAATCATAGAAATAGTAGATCCTTACCGGAATAGGTTAGCAACCACTTAAATACTAAACTCAAAGATCAAAGGAAGAAATTCACCAAAAATAAATTTAACCTCATCACTGTAAACACACAGCCACAACACAAGATAGAATAAGGTATAACAAGAGCAACTTAGAAGGGGAAGAGGAAAGAGACTGAATTGAATTAGTATAAGGAAATAGGAGGCTATCAGATAATGGACTATCTCATACACAAGATTTTTTGCCCAAACCTCAAGGTAACCACTAAACAAATAATCAAAGCAAAACCACATATGATAAACAAAGAGAAAACTAGAAGAATCATAAGAAAGAACAAGCAAACTGAATTGGCAGTCCAAAACAAATGGCACAAGAAACAAAGTAAATGCAAAAGAACCAGAAAGTAAGTGACAAAACAGCAACATTAAGCCCTCATATATCAATAATTACCCTAAATGTAAATGGATTGAATTCTCCAATCAAAAGATACAGAGTGGCAGGATGGATTAAAAAGCAAGACCCAACAATATGCTGCCTTCAGGAAACACATCTTAGCACTAAAAACAAGCACAGGCTCAGAGTGAAAGGGTGGAAGACAATACTCCAAGCTAATGGCAAACAAAAGAAAGCAGGTGTTGCCATAGTCATATAAGACAAAGTAGACTTCAAGATAAAACAGGTTAAGAAAGACAAAGAAGGGAAATATATAATGATAAAAGGGACACTACATCAAGAAGACATATCACTTATAGTAGGAGATGTTAACACCCCACTTACAGCAATGGATAGATCATCCAGACAAAAAGTTAATAAAGAAATATTAGACTTAAATGAAAAACTGGATGAGATGGACCTAGTAGACATATACAGAGCACTCCATCCAAAAACAGCTGACTACACATTCTTCTCAAGCGCGCATGGAACATTCTCTAGGATAGACCATATGTTGGGAAACACAGCAAGCCTCAATAAATTTAAGAAGATTGAAATCATAACAAGCATCTTTTCAGACCATAAGGCTATGAAACTGGAAATGAACCATGAAAAAAAAATGGGAAAGTGACAAAAATGTGGAGATTAAACAACATGCTACTGAACAACCAATGGATCATTGATCAAATTAAAGGAGAAATCAAAAACTATCTGGAAACAAACGAAAATGATAACATGCCATATCAAACCATATGGGATGCAGCAAAAGCAGTCCTGAGAGGGAAACTCAAAGCGATACAAGCCCACCTTAACAAACAAGAAAAATCCCTAATAGGCAACCTTAAATTACACCTACCAGAACTAGAAAAAGAAGAACAAACAAAGCCCAAAGCCAGCAGAAGGAGAGAAATAATAAAAATCAGAGCAGAAATAAATGATATTGAGACCAAAAAAACAGTAGAAAGGATTAACGAAACAAAGAGTTGGTTCTTCGAGAAGATAAACAAAATAGACAAACCCTTAGCCAGGCTTACTAAGAAAAAAAGAGAAAAGGCTCAAGTAAATAAAATTAGAAATGAAAGAGGAGAAATTACAACAGATACCATGGAAATACAGAGGATTATAAGAGAATACTATGAGAAATTATATGCCAACAAATTGGACAATCTAGAAGAAATGGATAAATTCTTAGACTTATACAACCTCCTAAAATTGAACCAAGAAGAAATGGAGAATCTGAATAGACCAAAAACAAGTAAAGAGATTGAAATAGTAATCAAAAACCTCCCAAAAAATAAAAGTCCAGGACCAGATGGCTTCTCCAGTGAATTTTACCAAACATTCAAAGAAGATTTAACAGCCATCCTCCTCAAACTATTCCAAAAAATAGAGGAAGTTGGAATACTTCCTAAATCATTCTATGAGGCCAACTTCACCCTGGTACCAAAACCAGACAAAGACAATACAAAGAAAGAAAATTACCGGCCAATATCGCTGATGAACATTCCTCAACAAAATATTGGCAAACCGAATACAACAATACATTAAAAAGATCATACACCAAGATCAAGTGGGATTTATACCAGAGACGCAGGGATGGTTCAACATCCGCAAATCAATCAACGTGATACGTCACAGGAACAAAACAAAGAATAAAAACCACATGATCATCTCAATAGACGCAGAGAAGGCATTTGACAAGATACAACATCCATTTATGAAAAAAACTCTCAATAAAATGGGAATAGAAGGAAAGTACCTCAACATAATAAAGGCCATATATGATAAACCCACAGCTAACATCATACTGAACGGGGAAAGACTGAAAGCCATTCCTCTGAGAACAGGAACGAGGCAGGGCTGCCCACTCTCACCACTCCTGTTCAACATAGTACTGGAGGTTCTGGCCAGAGCAATTAGGCAAGAAAAAGGAATAAAAAGAATCCAAATAGGTAACGAAGAAGTGAAACTCTCACTATTTGCAGATGACATGATTGTATATATAGAAAACCCTAAAGAATCTGTTGGAAAACTATTAGAAACAATCAACAACTACAGCAAAGTTGCAGGGTACAATATCAATCTACAAAAATCAGTTGCATTTCTATATGCTAATAATGAAGTAACAGAAAGAGAGCTCAAAAAGATAATACCATTTACAATTGCATCAAAAAGAATAAAATACCTAGGAATAAATCTTACCAAGGAGGTGAAGGACCTATACAATGAGAACTACAAGACATTATTGAGGGAAATCCACGATGACATAAAAAAATGGAAAGATATCTCATGCACGTGGATTGGAAGAATAAACATAGTTAAAATGTCTATATTACCTAAAGCAATCTGCAGATTCAATGCAATCCCAATCAGAATCCCAATGACATTCTTCACAGAAATAGAAAAAAGAATACTAAAATTTATATGGGGAAACAAAAGACCCTGAATAGCTAAAGAAATCCTAAAGAAAAAGAACAAAGCAGGAGGCATCACAATTCCTGACTTCAAAACTTACTACAAAGCAATAGTAATCAAAACAGCATGGTACTGGTACAAAAACAGACACACAGATCAATGGAACAGAATTGAAAGCCCAGAAATGAAACCACACATATACGGACAGCTAGTTTTCAACAAAGGTACTAAGAACATACAATGGAGAAAGGAAAGTCTCTTCAATAAATGGTGTTGGGAAAACTGGACAGCCACATGCAAAAGAAGGAAAGTGGACCATGTGCTATCGCCATTCACACAAATTAACTCAAAGTGGATCAAAGACCTGAAGGTGAGACCTGAAACTATAATACTCATAGAAGAAAATATAGGCAACACACTATTTGACATGGGTTTTGAAGGAATCTTTTCGGATGACATGCCTACCCAGACTAGGGAAACTAAAGAAAAAATAAACAAGTGGGAGTTTATCAGATTAAAGAGCTTTTATAAGACAAATGAAACCAGAATCAAGATGAACAGACAACCAACCAGCTGCGAGAGAATATTTGCAAAACATATATCTGACAAGGGGTTGATCTCCATAATATATAAAGAACTCACACAATTGAACAACACAAAAACAAACAACCCGATCAAAAAATGGGCAGAGGAAATGAACAGACACTTCTCCAAGGAAGATATACAGATGGCCAATAGGCACATGAAAAGATGCTCAACATCACTAATCATCAGGGAAATGCAAATCAAAACAACACTAAGATACCACCTCACGCCTGTTAGAATGGCTATAATCACCAAGACAAAAAACAACAAATGTTGGAGAGGATGCGGAGAAACAGGAACCCTCATACACAGCTGGTGGGAATGCAAATTGGTGCAGCCTCTATGGAAAACGGTATGGAGATTCCTCAAGGAATTAAAAATAGAGATGCCCTATGATCCAGGCATCCCACTACTGGGAATCTATCCAACGCGCCTGAAATCAGCAATCCAAAGAGGCTTATGCACCCCTATGTTCATTGCAGCATTATTCACCATAGCCAAGAAGTGGAAGCAACCTAAGTGTCCCTCGACTGACGATTGGATTAAGAAACTGTGGTACATATATACAATGGAATACTACTCAGCCATAAAAAAAGACAAAATCGTCCCATTTGCAACAACATGGATGGGCCTGGAGCGTATTATGTTATGTGAAATAAGCCAGAAAGAGAAAGACAAACACTGTATGATCTCACTCATATGTGGACTATAAACCAACACATGGACAGAGAAAACTGGACTGTGGTTACCAGGTCAGTGGGGGTGGGGGGTGGACACAAGGGGTGAAGGGAGTCATATATGTGGTGATGGACAAAAAAAAATGTACAACCCAAAATTTCACAATGTTAGAAACCATTAAAACATCAAAAAAAAAATAAAACTGACAAAAAAGTTTCTCATTATTTCTTTCTTTCTTTTTTTGTTTTATGAGAAAGATCAGACCTGAGCTAACTTACAATGCCAATCCTCCTCTTTTTGCTGAGGAATATTGGTCCTGGGCTAACAATTGTGCCCATCTTCCTCTACATTATATGGGATGCCACCACAACATGGCTTGACAAGTGGTGCATTGGTGTGCGCCCGGGATCCAAACCTCTGAACCCAGGGCTGCTGTAGCGGAGTGTGCTCACTTAACTGCTGCACCACCGGGCTGGCCCCTCTCTCTATTTCTACAGCTAAAATGTCTAAATCTTTCTCTGGGCTAGTTGGAGTTTCCATAAAATGAAAATGTACATTCCAGAAAAATCCTTAACTTTTGCAGAATAATCTTTAATATGATAAACACCTTGGCAAAAATGTCACTGATTTTCAATGTGAGTGCCTCCACAAGGGTATCCTTGCATTGTCTCCTCTCCCAACCACCTCTCACTTTGGCCCTCCCCAGCCTCATGGGGTCAAACTGTTTACTGAGCACTAGGAATGTTCAGAGTCTGAGGGAGACTTCACGGATGACTAAGCCATGGTTTCTTACCCCAACCATTACTCTCCATCTCTGCTTTAACCTCTATTTTTCTTACTCTGGTTTCTACTTTAGTTGTTTACTTGTCTTGTGAATTGTTGTTTTGTGGTTTATAATTACCATGTAATTTCATATTACTTGTTGACTTAGAATTTAGAAAGAACTTACATTAAACAATATTTTTTTCCCAGCCCTTTGATGTGTCTAATACCTTTCAATGAAATTCAAGTGGCTTCTTGTTTTTAGGTCTCCATCATTATTTAGGATTATGTTCACTCCACATTTTTGAACTGACCAATGCTGCTTTACTCTTTAAACTTTTCTATGACAAGACTCACGTGAGGAATCCCTGAAGCACCATCAGCTAGGCATCCCCACATTCCTCACATCTGTTTCCTTGATTTGTTCCTAACTAAAGATGTTTCTGAAACTAATACTGAATTGTACCAAGTGGTCATTGCATAAAAAGCACTATCACAGATACCTTAAAGAGAACAAATGGAAAAAAATATTCAATTCCTCAGATAAGTTTGCAATCAAATGAGGCATTGAGGGGACCTGGGGGCACGGATCAGAGCAGGAATCTAAGAGAAGAGTTTTAAGTCAATTTCAAATGAGGTTAAAACTGGAATGAGATAGTATTTTAACAGTTATCTGAAATCATAAACATTTTTCTGACCTTTGAGAATTTATTTGCTTATAAACTGTATGTGTGGGGTAAGAGAGTGCTGATATTGTTTAATTTCTTTTTATTATTCACCACTTTGTAATAGATGTGGCTATTCACAATTAATAAATATCATAAATTAGAGAGACCCAACTGCCTCTTGTTTTCAATTCTTACACAAAGCTAAAGTTTTAAAGATCAAACTTCATTCTAGTTACCTTTCAACTAGTCTATATCAGAAAGATGCTGAGTTTTAGGAAAATACTTCAAAACACAAATTTTATATGTAATTTCAAAAGCAAAAGATGAGTTAAAAATTGGGTGGTAACCAATTTTGCTGCTATATATTAAACTTTAACATGGGAGCAGACATTTTTAGAGAATATAATTGATATTTGCCTATTTATATATTGTAGAATGTTAAAGGATTTACAGTTTTAATAGTATTTCAAATACCAGAGAATAAAAAACAGAACTGTTTCAGTTTTATGAAGTAGCTTTTTAGACATAGCATATTTTCAGAGCATATTACTTGAAAATAAAACAATCAGTTAGTGAGGTTTAAGCCATGTGGTTTTATTTTAAACTTGCTCATACCATAGGAGCATCAATAAAAGCCCTCCAGCAGTAGCTGATGCTCTTTCTTTCCACCTGAGCACCAGCTGTATTTTCTTTAAGCATCAAACTCCCGGGCAACACCATAGCCCTCAACTCTGTTTAGTTGAGAAAAGACTTTATGTGTCATGTGTTTTTTCTAGGGCTATGGTGCTCCCAGACTTATTAAGTACAGGGAGAGAGTAAGAGTCTGAACACATTCAATAAACTCCAATGTGCTCAGGTGAGAAGACAGGTGCCTGAACTCACATCTGAAGAACTTAGAGGATGCTTTCTGACTCTGCTTCGTGCCTCTGACTAAGCAGTCCTGGACATCCCCGTTACAGCCACGGAATAACACAGGCAGCCTTGATGGACCAGAATTCCTCCTATGTCCATCATTTGTACACAGCAAACTGGCTTAAGACATCTCATTTCCTGCTGCAGTGGTAATTTTCAGAGATACAGAACTGCCATCTAGTGACTAAGAGAGCAGCAAAATGCTTTACATGAAAAGTGAAATTCTGAGTTTTATAAAACAGAACAGTGAAGCACTAAAGTTGGTATAGTTGACAAAATGTGGCACATGAAAGTTATAGTAAACCTGAAAAAATGTGTAGGTGAACTAATCAGTTGCTCTCTATGCCTCTAAAACATGTCTTGACATCCGACTCATAAATAGTAGAGTTTAAATATAATAGAATAACTTTGGAAACAAAATTCTCATCTTTTCTCATCCAATGCTGTTGGCAGGAGCCGGTATTAAATAGCCAGATGGTGAGTACCCATGTTGAAGCACCACTTTTATCACAGTGGAGAGAATATGAGGCATAAGCCCAATTGACTGATGTTCAGATCTTCCCTCTTACCCTTGATCAATTTTGTAAACATGGTTTTCTTTATCAGTTAAATATGAATTATAACAGTTACTTTAAAGGATTACTGTAAGAATTGCATAAGGGAATACAGTAAAGGAACTGGCGCACAGTAGATTGAGTTAATTCTCCTTCCCTGTCTCTCTTCTAAGAAACATACAGAAATAATCTAAGAATAGAACCCGTGTATAAAGTAAACTTATGACAAACAGTCAATTGCTCCTGAAGTAAGGGACATCATTGTTGAGTGCTTAACCTCAACTGCCTCCAAATACTGTTAACTCTCAATTAATTTTATGTGTTTTGTCTTCCAGACACTTCACTGGCTACAAGGAAAGGAGAAGTGTGAAATTAATTTCACCCTTGAATGGCCTAGCTGTAACAACACGTGTTTTAAATCACCTAGTTCTTCAGGTTTTCTGCTTATTACTATATATTTTAACATGGTTCACAGCTGGAGAAAATAAGAAAATCATTATAATTTTACACACACTAATATGTCTTGACTATTACAGCTGGAATCTTAATATATAGAGCAATGTTGTACATGTTTTGTGCTTGTTGATTGTACAGAATACTTTTCTCCAGGTTTTCTTTAATTTTACAGAAAGGAATACTACATTCCAGAGAGCCTAAGTACGTTGTCACACACTAACCAGAAACAGACCTGGGCCTAGAACTCAGGTCTGAGTCACCTGACTTCTACTGGAGCACACCCTCTTCTAACTGGTAATTTATAATACTAAGTTATTTTCAAAAGCCCAGTTGAGAGAAATTGTAAATAAATAAAACATGATTTTATATAAAATTAAAAGCTGCGACCCACAATTTCTATTTCATGTGAGTTTTTCCTTTCTTGTAGGTTTCTTGTTTTTAATACTAAGTCCATTTTGGTAACAAGAAAAAAGACATAATGTTTAGTTTCTTTAGTAACATTAAAAAAGCTTCTGTGGAAATTAAAAAGACACTAACTAATGTCTCGTCTACTAAAGCAACTTAAGAATATTATTTGATTTTAGGAAAGCTCTCAGAGATTTTTTTAAAAATCATATCCACGTGACTATTAGTCCAGCCAGGCACATCTCCACATGACATCTCCTAGAGTGTCCAGTTTTCTGCTGGATCCAGCTATTGTCAGGCCCAATGCTCTGGCTGAGTAGAGAATGATGCCGCTTCTGAAAAGTATGTACTCAGTTCCACTTCAACGCTGAGTGATGGAGACACTAGGAAAGGAAAAGATGAAAATATTACCCTAATCAATGATGTAAAACACAAGATATGAACAACCGTTAAAAGAATTTTCTATGAAATTGATCAATTCTACTATCACTACACCAGGCTATTTCCTATCAGTAATTTGACACATAAACAAATAGAATAACGTATTTAATGATATCAATTCTTTTAGTTGTGTGCTTTTCCTTTTAAAACTACATATGCTTATATATGTTTGCTTTATTTTCAGGTGGTGTCACCGTGTCAAGGCCTCGCAGGCAGGTGGGGCCTTCACTGAGGACTCCCAAGGCCCCCCCTACCTCCGGTGGCTGTGCATGTGCCCTTGGCCTCATGGGTTAAACCCAAGTCTGCAGGTCTCCCATAGCGGCCAGAGAAAGAAGGGCCCATGAGAGAGGTATGCGAGGGGCGCAGGCTGTGCCAACTTCCTCTTCTAAGGTCCCTGAGAGAGAGAGACAGAGAGAGAGAGAGTGAGAGAGCGAGAGAGATCCCTGACCTCTGCATTGCTGACTCCACCACTGGTGTCATGTCACACACCATCCCCCTTCCCCCAGCATCAACATGCCACCCCTGGGAAGGCACCACCACTGGGAGGCCTGTTCGTGGTCACCTCCCTGTTGTCCCTTCAGGACCAGAGCCCAGTGCAGGGGTGTTGGTTCAG
This sequence comes from Diceros bicornis minor, assembly GCF_020826845.1. NCBI lineage: Eukaryota > Metazoa > Chordata > Mammalia > Perissodactyla > Rhinocerotidae > Diceros > Diceros bicornis. The sequence continues at coordinate 332,110 of NW_026691124.1, read as the reverse complement.
ACAAACATTTACATGTCCCTCTCCATGAGAATTGTCTTCTGCCATTCTCACATCCCAAACTCCACCCCCAACTTCCTCCTTTGTCTTATCTGAAGATAGTATTTAAGAGGAGCATCTCTGCCATTCTTTTGAGAGACTCCATTTCTCATGTGTCTCCCATGTATACATGTTATGAGCCCAATTTAATCAGGCATGGATTCTTTTACTTGCCTATTTGCATCCGGAACATAATTACTAGCTAGAGAATTAATTAGAGAATATTCATGGTGAATGAAAGATGTCATTTCTAATAACGTAATGGAATTCCTTGAGGCTTTATTCTTGGGACATGTGTAGGATTAAGTCAGGACACACTGTTAGAGTGATAAATAAGTTCTACATATTTTTCTTCTTCAAGACCATGAATTTCAGCCACAGTTCATACCCATCTACTTTGCAACAATGAAAAACAATTAAACAATGACCTTGAATATTTTGCCCTCAGATTCACTAGTCTTTAAAGTATTAATTGAACAATTTAAATCTAGATTTGTGAAAGACTATGGAGACTTCTAGAATGTCACGTTAGGTCCTTTAGAAGTGAAGATTTATTTTTATAAAACATTTCTATTCTTTCTTATACTTTGACAATAATGTTACTCTGAATCTGTTTTAAAGAGGATAATGGCAGATTTACTTTAATTTGCACCCTTTTTTAAGTACATTTACCTAATATGTCTCAGTCTCTTGAAAACTTTTATCTTTAGCTCAACCTTCATTTAAATCACCAGACCTATTTGATGAAGGCGACATGAACATTTACTCGAAAACTACTCAGAAAATTACTAATGTAATCTGTAGTCTGGACAATCCATTGTAAAACTCAAACTGGATTTGCCAGGCCCCTCACAACGGCTCATAACTCTGTTTGTACATTTATCTGGGAACATACTAGCTGAAGTTAATTGTTCATCCCAAATGCTTTCTTTAACTCAATCAGTAATACTTCCAAAGTTTTAATGTAAATGTGACCAATTTGGTGAAATCCAAGTGACTTTTTTTGTTTTTGCATGCCAATGAGATTAGAAAATAAGTATTTTAATTATTGTTATTGATTTTAAAAATCAGAGATGAAGAAAACAAACTTCTTTGTCCACAGACATTTCTGCAAATGAAATTGTCTGAAAAACTGACAGCTAGTCCCCCGTTTTAACCACTAAACCATAAGAAATGTAATACCGTGGGCAAACACTTGAGCGTTGTCACCTGCAGGAGTCCTCAGCGCTGTTGCCCCACTAGGGCCACGAATCAGGGGAAGGAGCCAGTGGAGGGGAGTCAGCTGTGCCCTGAGCATCCTGCTTTCCTTGGTCAGAACCCAGTCCCAGCTGCTCCTTTTCTCATCTTCTGGGGAAGCAGAGAATTCTTCTGGAGACACAACACATTGGGTGTTAAGGATGTCAACGTTCTTTTATAAACAGATGTTACATCGTGTAATGGGCTTCTCAGGACAGGAGAAGCCACCTCAAGGGAAGGCAGAACTTCTCCAGGAGCTGAAGGTCATCCAGTGAGAGCAGAGTCAAGGGCTGCACAGCGTCAGCCTGCTCCTGCTCTCCATCTCATGGACACCTCGGTCCCCAATCCCCGACACCCCTCCCAGTGCCCCCACAAGGGTTCCCATTGTATCCACAGAGTCCCGCGCAAGCGCAGGACTGGTGCTCAGAGTGGCAGAGGGGCCGCCGAGCTGGAGAGCCCCAGGGCGCATGCACTCGGGGCGGAATCCCTGATGCGGAAGTGGTGGCCACTGGAGTTTGTGTGGGGGGGTTCGGGCAGTTTCTGGATCCTTCCTCCAGGATTTTCAGCGCGGGGAACTCTCCTTTCTGCAGTGTGGAGGAGCACTGGGCAGGAGTGGCGCTGAGGTAGGCGGTGGGCAGCGGGCTCAGCGTGGAGATCTCCGCCGCATATGGCGTGAGCACCGTGTCCAGGGCGGTGGATGGGACCGGGCGCTGGGGCTGCTGGCAGTCTGCTCCAGGCGGGGGAGCCCAACCTCTGTCCCTTGGAGGAACAGAAGAGCGCCACTTGGCCAGCCTGTCCCTGTGCCTTGGCGGGGCCCCAACCCAGCGGGGCCTCACCTCGACGGGGCCTCCTGCCCACCCATCCAAGGTGCAGGGGGTGGCAGGGAGTCGCCTGCCCTGTGTGCCCGCCCTTGAGTTTGCGCCCCCTGGGACCCCGTCTAGGCCAGGTCGCGACATCTCTGGGTGAACGCTTTCCTTCAGAAGAGGGCCTGTGGTCAGCGCTCCTCTGCCTGACTCCGCTCAGGCTATTGGGCTCCTCATTGCCTTCATTAAACAAAAAAACGGTTTCTACATCCTTGGGACCACCTTTATAGAAAAGCCTGATCGCATTCATGGTTTCTGATAATTGACTCTATATTTGCAAGGTGAACTTTGAAGCCTGTGAATTGTTGTAAACTACATTTAATGAAAGGAGCATTAAACAATCTTTGGTGCAAATTGTGTAGCTTCCTAATACTAACTCACCTTCTGTTAACTTAGACTGATGACTGATCAATTGATGATTGACATAATGTGTATGGAATTTTGGTTTCAGTTGAAAAGATTTTCTTGGAAGTTGGTGTTAAAATTAAAATTGGATAAAGAAGAGGATTTTGGAAGTTGTATGTAGTGTCTGTTTTGTCTCCATACTCATTTAGAATTGCAAGAATTTAGATTTGGAAATCCCATAAAACAAGAAGTTTTAAATTTTGATTTGACTGACAAGGGAAAAGGTCAAATACGGTAAGATTTCATTTACGCAATATTCTAGAAAAGATAAACCATAGGGAAAGACAACAGATCGTTAGTTGTCATTAGTTTTCATATTTAGTTAATCATTTAGTTTAATAGTTTAATCATTAGTTTTAATTTTTCTTATTAAAAAATACATTTAAATGATAGCATCCTAATTATGCTTTTGGATGATACCAGAAGTTAACAACCTATTAAATTCTGCAGTAGGAAGAAATGACATGTTGGTTCTTGGTGTCTTTGAAGTGTAAGTATTGGCGGTAATGAAACTTTTAAATGAGCTTTTTTGGATTCTAAACTACCGATTTTTTTACTAGATCCTGTTGGGCATGGCATGTTACAAGTTTTAAAAGGCTCTTTAAATTATTGTAGCAGGCTGAAGCTATTAAATTATAATGTAAGCTCTTTATAGATGAAACAGGCAAAAATACAAAAAGCCAAGCATCAATTTATCTTTGTTAAAAAATCAAGTATATCTTACCATACACATGAATGACTTTTGGCTAGACAGACCTGACCTTGACAAGATGGACTCATTGGTATGGGGAACTTCTTTTGGAATGTTAAAATGGGAGAGGATATATAAATTTTACCTGAGGATGACCCAAGTCGATATGGCAGGTTTAGTTGCTTTTACACTCTTTCTGAATTATGATCTTGATTAAAAACCAGGTCATAGACATTCCAAGACAATTGGACCATTTTATGTATCAATATATTAAGATGTCTTATTTCTCTGATACTTTCTGATTTCAGGGTGTCTGGGAAAAACAGGTTCTCAACATAGGTACTTTGGAATATAATTTTTGATTGTTGACTTATCAAATCATAGAACTGTTGAGTTGGAAATAATTCTAGTGGTTTAGAGCCTAACCTCTTCAATTTCCAGGAAATGGAGTGTGAGGTTTTTTGAGTTGTCGTCCACAGTCAGACTGCTACTTTAGTGGCAGAGTTGGAACTAAATGCTCAGATGCTTGTCTCCAGATTCCTAGTACAGTGCTTTCTGTGCTACGTACTATTAAGTAAACAAACCAATGAGTTACCTTCTCATATCATATACGTAGCCAGCAGTGTCGATTATTTCCCATATGCATTTCTTTCCTTTCTTTTTTAAATAACTTCTAACCACAATTAATTTATTCCCCTGCCATGTATAATGACTATCCTTGTGTGTGTCTCCTCAAGCACACGTGTGAACTCCCTAGAATGGACACCTGCCTGTGATTGGATTGTTGGGCCAGAGGCTGATGTGCATCTGCATCTTGACGAGCTGCAGCCAAATCATCCTCTGAAGTTTTAACAATTTCCATTCCCTCCAACAGTGTTTGAGTCATCCTTGCCCTAGGAATTGTCAGATTGGCATTGTCAGATTTTTAAATTTTTGCCAATCTGATGGGTGAGAAATGAAGTATTTGTTTTCCTCTTTTGACAAACGCATAGAGCTGTGCAACTCCCAAAATTGAGATACAGAACAGTTCCAGCAACCAGAACTCCCTTGAGCTGCTCTTTTGTAGACAACTCTTCCCCTAACCTTAACCACTGGTGGCTAATGATCTGTTGTCTTTCTCTATGGTTTGTCTTTTCTGGAATATCATATAAATGGAATCCTACAGTATTTGGCCTTTTGAGTCTGTTTTCTTTCATTTAGCATGATACATTTATTTGAGTGTTCATCCATGTTGTTGACTGTATCAGCAGTTCCTTCTGTTTTATTGCTGAATGTAGTATCCATTGTATGAATTCACCACAGTTTATCCATCCACCAGTTGAAGGACATTTGAGTTATTTTCAGTTTTGTCTTTTTTGACTATGAATAAAGCTGCTATAAATCTTTATGATTTGAGAAGGCAAACAAGTTTTTGTATGAACTTGTCTTCTTCTCCTGGGTAAGCACATAGAAGTGGAATTGCTGGGTCATATGGTATGTGCATGTTTAACTTTATTTTAAAAACTCTTTGTGGTAGCAAAGTCATGGCCCACAAAGATGTCCTAATCCCTGAACCTGGGAATACATTAGTTTACTTGCCAAAGGTGAATTAAATTTGCTGACGGAATTAAGGTTGCTGATCAACTGACTTTAAAATAGGGAGATGATCCTGGATTATCCAGGTTGGTCCAGTGCATCTCAAAGGCCCTTAAAAGGTAAAGAGAAGCAGTAGAGTAGAGAAAAAGATAGAACAAGGGAAGCAGGGCCAGAGAGATGCCGAGTTCTTGGTTTTGAGGGTGGAGGAGGGGGGCCATAGGGTAAGGAATGTGGTGGTCTCTAGAAGCTTGAAAAGGCTAGGAAATGGATTAAGGTTTAAAGTCCCCCAAAAAGAACCTAGCTCTGCCAACAACTTGATTATAGAACAAAGAGACCCGTGTCAGACTGCTAACCTACAGAACTGTAAAACTATAAATCTGAGTTCATTTAAGCCATGAAAATTGTGCTAATTTGTTACAGCAGCATAACAAACTCCCCTTTAAAATTGTTTTCCAAAGAGGCTGAACCACTTTGTGTTCCCACCAGCAATGTAGGAGTGTTCCAGTTACTTTCCATCCTCATTAACACTTGGTATGGTCAACCTCTTTAATTCTAGTCATACCAATATGTACATAGCAGGATCTCAATGTGGTTTTTATGTGCCTTTTTCTCATGATTAACGACCTTGAGCATCTTTTCATGTGCTTATTTGCCATCTGTGTATCTTCTTTGGTGAGTGTCCAAATCTGTGACCATTTTAAACTTGGATTTTCTTATTGACGAGTTTTGAGAGTTCTTTATAGTCCTGTCAGATATGTGACTTGCAAAGGTCTTCTCCCTGTCTGTGGCTTGCCTTCTCCAGCCTCTCACGGGTTTCTTTGTAACGTCTGTGTAAAGTAACTCGAGAGGTTTCACATGACCTTATCTTCCCTCAGATACAGAAACAGAGTGAAGTTGGAGCACCTGAGTCCAATCAGACCTTGATCAGATTTGGGTCTGAGTCTCAGTTTTAGTAAACCCAGGCCTTCCACTTTCCCCCTGTTCCTGTTTGCGGTGCTCCCCTTCCCCGCACAGGGGTCTGGTACTAAGTCTGGTAGATCTCTGTTTCCTCAGGTTTGGGAGCCCACAGAAAACTTAGCTACGCCCGTCAGACATTTCAGCGTAGCTCTCCAGCCTCCTACCTTACATTTTTCACAATATGGCAAATTCCCAAAAGATCACACTAGCAGTATGTTTGACTTAGGACACTTCCACCACTTCTGGAGGTTTCACTTTGCTTTGTGGAAGCTTTTGGCCTATTTCCCCAGATTCCTGTGTGGCACCAAAACTTAACACAGATGCTGTGAGGAAGAGCGGTTGTGTGTCTGAGAGCCTTCAGGTTTCCTCTGCCACACCAAACTAGAAGTTTGGCTAGTTTCTCTTTTCCCTAGCCGAGGCTCTGACTAAGCAAGCCAGATCCTCGGCAAGCACCCAGAATCAGAATATGCCTGCAAGGCAAAGAAAGATAAAAATCCCTGCTCACATAAAAGAGTTTTCTTCTTTCTGGAATTTTAGTTGGTTGGTTCTGAAGTTCTCTGATGCTCTAAAAATATATTTATAACTTATCTGGTTTTGTCCAGTTTTGCAGCAAGAGTGTTTTCCTGTCCTAGTCTCCTCTAAACCAAAAGTTCCCTTGTCATTAGTTTTTAACTCCATCAGTTATACCCTGTCAATATTATTATTGTTTGGTAAAGTCATGTTTTCAATGATTTATTCAGACGTTTACCCTTTTTTATCCTCACGATCCATTTTTACATCTTAACATTTTTTCTTCTATCAATTTCTTCTTAAAGTACATTCTTTTTCACTTTTTAAATTTTTTCCTTGAGGAGGATTAGCCCTGGGCTAACATCTTTTCCTATCTTCCTCTATCTTGCATGTGGGTCACCACCACGGCATGGCTGATGAGTGCTGTAGGTCCACACCTGAGATCCAAACCCATGAACCCAGGCAATCAAAGTGGTGCGTGGTGAACTTAAACCACTACATCAGGTGGCTGGCCCCCTTAAAGTACATTCCTTCGATGTTCCTTAATGAACATTTGTTGGTGGTAATACTCAGTAAATGTTTGCATAAAAATATCTTTAATTCACCGCAGTTCTTGAGATATGGTTTGATTGGGTATACACTGAAAGTTATCGTCTCTCTGTACCCTGAAGAATTAATCCAACTCTCTCTTGCCTTCCATTGTTAAGAAACGTATCATGGGACTAAATATAAGTCTCCATAAGTGTTCTGTCACTCTGCGGGGCTTTGAATATCTTCTTTCGTATTTGGTGTTCTTTGGTTTCCCTGGATGGATCTGACTCTAGATTTATTTTTTTAATTCTGCTTGAGATGTATTCAGCTGCCTGAAGCTAGAGTAGAAGAATTTTATTAACTCTGGAACTTTCTGTTATTATGTGTGAATATTCCTTTAAAGCATATATACATTTATATTTTTTAATTCAAATATATATACACATTCTTATTTATACACATTCAATATATATTCATTAAATATATATTTATATTATTTAACACAATGTATTATATTATTCAATATAATGATTTATGTTATTCAAAAAAATACATATATTATTCATATATATAGTTTCCTTTACTTGACCAAACTCAAGCCAGGCTCCTTTGAGCCCTCTTCTTCACTAGGCCTTGATCTTGGCCTATAATAACTACAGCCTCTCAGCACAAATGGTTTCACCCCCCACACACACATTAAAGACTTAAACACTGACATAGTTTCTAACAGCTCAAATCCACATCCTTACGATGACCCCTGCCCCCTTATAGTGCCTGCCTGAGAAAGCTCAAGGCAGCCAAAAGAATTGACTGTTTGTTCTGGCCAACACTCGATCATTGGCTCCTGACACCCCTTTCTTAGAGCATTTACCCAAAAGGGCTTGCAACTGTGAATCTTTCCTCTGTCTTTTTGAGTTGTGTATGTGTCTCCTATAACTGCATTTCTCAAGGACCTGAGAGCCATTCCTTGAGAGGAGGACAGGGTGTCTGTCTCCCAGACTCTGTGAGAGGAGAGAAGTTAAATTTTGATCATTTCCAACTAGCCAACACAACTGGCCAGATCACACTGAACTGACCAACACTCTGTAGCCTTTCCCTCCCTGACTCTACTGAGCCCCTGCTCACACTTCTGCCTGCTCCCTCATTCTCCATTTCAAATGCCCAGTCACCTATGTACAAATCAAATTGAGTTCAGCACTGTTCCCTCTTCCCTACTGCAGTGGTATATTACTGATTAAAATCTGTTCTGATCATTTTAAATAGATTCTGGCTTTGTGTATACTCTACATTTAACACATATTCTGATAATCTCATGCATATGCATATATATGCATATACCAACACAACCATGTGCCCTCCAGGACCAGTTCAGCTGACTCCATCTTATCAACAGAGTAGTTCCGCATTTTCTTTCAGGAACTGACACCCCTCGTCCAGCTCAGGCCAGTTGAGACCACCAGCCCATCAACCGGGCCTGCGCACATGCTTGATAAGTGACCTTTTTGACATCGAGCTAAAAGCTCCATCCTCAGATCATGGTAACACTACCAATTTGTGAACACACATCTGATGAAGAGTCATGAAGCTTGACTTTGCTTGCGCAGATCATCAATTACCTCACTTCTCCTTACTTCCAATCATCTACCTCCACACATCAGACCACCCTGCCCTTCATCCCATAAATTGTAACCCAAGCCCTGGCTCAGGGAGACAGATCTGAGACAAACACGTGTCCCCATCTCCTTACAGATCAATCTCACAAAATAAAGCTACAATTTTATCCCCAAAAGCTAATGTCAGAATAATTGCGTTTTTTAATGTAGATTGGGCAAGAGAACCTCAATATTGTGCGGTAACATCAATACATATATATATACTTAATGGATGTTTTATCTTCTTTTTCTTTTTCTTTGCTGAGGAGGATTCACTCTGAGCTAATATCTGTCGCCAATCTTCTTCTTTTTGCTGATGAAGATTCACGCTGATCTAACCTCTGTGCCAACCTTCCTCTATTTTGTATGTGGGTTGCCACCACAGAATGGCCAACTGATGAGTGGTGTAGGTCCATGCCAGGAACTGAACCTGGGCCGCTGAAGTGGAGTTCTCTGAATTTAACCACTAGGCCATGGGTCTGGCCCATCTCTAATTGTTTTAAAGATGTTATTAGAGATGTAATTGATGTTTCACTATGATCTCAGGATTTCCTTGCTGCTCCTTTAGTCCCTCACTTCAGTGTATGTGTTTCTTGCTCCATCTTTCATTCTAGAGGAATTCCTCAAATATCTAGTGGTCCTTGGCTACCCATTCGTATTTCTGTGATGAGGAGGAAACAGCTGAGTATGATCTCTGTGGGCCTGATGGGGCCTGTGTCTGTCTGGACTCAGTGTTTCTTCAGGGGTGTAGAGTGTTGACATAAACAAGCAAACAATGTTGGTACCCATGCTCTCAGTCTTTTTGTGTTAAATAAGTTAACATACTTATTCCACACATTCACACAATGACAGACATCCTCTGAACACTTGGAAATGCTGACAACACACACACACACAGACACACACAAACATGCACACTATTTGCAAATGACCAGCAGCATTCAGACTGTAAACTGTACCTGATAATGCACACTGATAATCAGAACATACACACAAACTCACACTCATACAGACCACTCACTGTCTCAGAGCCCACAGTGACTTGAACTCTCTAAACACACACAGACATCAACAAAACACACCTTCACATAGATGCTATAATAGCCATGCACCCTGTGACCATACAGAATTGCTGAACACACACATCCACACAACCAGGAACGTGACCGTGCACGTGTGGGCTTGATCAGGGGATTTTTCACACCTCAGCATCAACATGGACACCCCGGGGCGAGAGGGAGAGGCAGAGGGAACAGGGAGAACATGTGGGGAGCAGACAGGAGGCACTTGTATAAAGCAAATATGATACCTGCAAAGCTGGTTGCTAAATGACATATGACTCAAGGGTATGAGGAGCCAAGAGGGTCTGAAATGGTACAAAGGAGGTGACTGATACAAACCCATCACAAGATATTGAAATGTAAGGGACAGTGATATTTTAAAAGGCACTGAGGAGAGTTCATCAAAGCTTAGATATAATTCCGGACAATGAGTGACATGGAATTCCGGCCAAAGAACAGCCATTATTGCTGTTAAAATGCCTATTTAAATGTTTCTTATAAAATTATACTCCTTGAAAAATGACAAATATTCATTGGTTTAAAACATTTAAAACATTTCAGGATAAAATTACTGCAGGTTCCACTTTTATTGACTAGCTTTCTTTGGGCAACTATAAAAGCTGGACAAAGCACACAGAACAGCTTCTTGAAGGGTCAAGAACATCCTGTGCAGGCAGAACTTGGGGGTCTATAATCTCTGAGATGAGGGAACACAAGATTGTGAGCATCAGCTCCATGCAGCTTCTCCCCTAAGGCATTTGCTATTTCAACAGTGAGAGAAGAGAGTCTGAGTAGAAAGAGGAGGAAAAATGAAATGAAATTTGGTTCCAGCAAAGTCCAGTAACTTCTGCTTCCAGTCAGATGTGGTAAAGGCAGAGCAACAATTAAACATCGATTTAATAAATACAGTATGTTTGAAAACACCAAAGGGATGTGGAAGAAACAGGACTAGATGAAATAAAATTTCAAAAAGGGAAGAGCCTTTTTAGGTGAGATTGCCAGACACGCCCTCACCTGAGGGAATTTGCGTAATTTGGACTGTGGTAATCAGACTTGTGTTAGCAGAAGACAATAGTAAGTATAATCTGTCATAATTGATCTATGTTAGCATTTTAATATCACAAGCTTTGTTTCCCTGTTAAATTTTATTGCGTCCACTAGAAGACTCTGTGAAGGGAAGGACATTGTATCATTTGCCAGGTGATCTCCAGAACATTCTTCAGTTGGGGCTGTATGACTACTGTAAATATTTGTTAATTGTTGGTTTCGTGAATGCTAAGGACTGAATGTCTATGTAACACAATTTCATAAGTTAAAATCCTAATTCTTGAGGCGATGGTATTTGAAAGTGGGGCCTTTGGGAGTTAATTAGGTTAGGTGAGACCATGAGTGTGAAGCCACCCTGATGGGATTAGTGCCCTTATAAGGAGATGGAGGGCCAGAAATCTCTCTGCCAGATGAGAGTAGAGCAACAAGCTGTCCTTCTGCAAAACAGGAAGACAGCTCTCACTAAAAACAAATCAGCTGGAACCTAGATCTTGAACATCCCAGTCTTCAGAACTGTAAGGAATACATTTCTGTTGTTAAAAGTGTCCAGTCTAAGGACAGCCCAGTGGCGCGGCTAAGTGTGTGTGCTCCATTTCAGCGGCTTGAGGGTTTACAGGGTCGGATTCCGGGTGCACACTGATGCACAGCTTGTCAAGCCATGCTGTGGCAGCGTCCCATATAAAAAGTAGAGGAAGATGGGCACAGATGTTAACCTAGGGCCAATCTTCCTCAGCAAAAATGAGGAGGATTGGCATCAGATCTTAGCTCAGGGCTGATCTTCTTCACACACACACACACACACACACAAAAAAAACAGAAGTGCCCAGTCTAGGGGCCTGCCCCACCACCTAGTAGTTAAGTTCAGTGAGCTCCTCTCCGGTAGCCTGGGTTTGGTTCCTGGACACAGACCTACACCACTCATCATCAGCCATGTTGTGGGGGTGACCAACATACAGAATAGAGAAAGACTGGCATGGATGTTAGCTCATGGTGACTCTTCCTCAGCAAAAATATAAATAAAGAACCCAGTCTATGGTATTTTTGTAACAGCATCCCATACTGACTAGGACACTGAGTGTGTGAATAAGTTCATCTAGATTGATGATCCTTCTTCCACATGACACATTATTGCCAATGATTCCTAATTTTGTGTGAGTCAAATTTCCCTTAAGGATCATAAAGACGTTAGGACACTTCTCCGTAGTTATGCACATATTGATATGCATGAAAAGGTTGCATCAAGTGCTTTATCGATGCCTTAGTCTCACACCTCATCCCATTAGCCTTCAACGAACCTTAGTGTTACAGCCAGTGCTTTGGGAAATAGAGGAAAGTCCCTCACGGAAGAGGGGCTTGTATCCACCGTGCAGCTCCTGTCCTCTGCCCAGCCAGCTCCAGTGCAGGATCAATTTATAAGATGGGCTTTCCTCCAGGCAGTTCTGTCTTTCTCCCAGCCTGTTCTCATTTAGGATGATCTCACCAAGAGCAATGAGTGGAAATTGGAAGGGAAGAGCTACAGAAGGCATCTGCCAGGAGAAATTCTTTGTGGTTACATGATCTAGAATATGGACACTTGGCTGGTCTAAGGCGTCCTGAAAATGGAACCCTTCCCATGTCTGCAATATCCCTTTATGTCCTCTTTCCCCACCATCTCTCTGTTCTTGGTGGTAAAACTCCCTTGGCAACTACAATATAAAAATGCAAATAGAGAATGGTCCATTTCCAGTCTCAGAATTCTGTGAAATTTTACTGCCTATCCCCAGTCTCCCAGGACTAACACCCTTTTCACTGTTTTAAGATTAGATCACATTTTAATCTCCTTGAATCAGAGTTTTCTCTCATCCTTGTTATGTATATACATGTTCTGATACATAATATTGAACACATTATTTTTGGCCCTACAATCTCCAGATTCACTCATAGTTATTTTCTGATGGATGCATGCCTTTTTAATTATGTTTATAACTCCATTAACTATAGAAACTGACTAAATGATGAGTAATAATGTACTAATACAGGAAAATGGCCCATTTTTATTCATCATAAAGTTTCATGTTTTCATCAAGACAAATACACTAATACTTAATTATTCAGCAAAAACTCTTACTGTGTATATGTAAGCAATTGTAAATCTATTGGAGTTGGTTTACCTTGTCGATTATTTCTTGTTTCTGAATTGTCCCTTCAGCATTTCCATGAACATTTTAGAATCCTGCATCTTTATCCTACCTTTTTAAATACTAGGTCATTGACAAAACTCCACATAACTTATCCAGTTGTGTGCTAGTGGGTCATTTGTAGGGTGTCTTTCCGGGTACATTTTCCAATGTGAACTCCAGCTGATGGCCTTGTGACACTGATGTAAATACTGGTGTCTCCACATATCATGGCGCCAGTGGTGTGTGGTTCTTTACGGAGTCATATATAACCTAATACTTTTCATTCAATCAATGTAAACAATGCTATGGAAAGTAGATTGGGGACAATTAATAAAAGAAGATTGATTATGAACATGCTGTTAGGGAGAAAAATTGAACCTCTGGCTATAAAGGTTTATGGTTATGCAATTAATCAGCCACCCTAACAAATCCCGTTCATAGGCAGGGCTATATACATATATATATTAGATTAAAATTATATCATTCATTAGTTTGAATGAGCTTTTGTGAAGTATGCCTTGTTTCTCTTGCCCTTTCATACTGGGAGAAATACGGAATAGATAGAAAACGACTGGCTCACTCTGGTCCTAACTCAGAGCACATAGGGCTTGAATCGTTGAACAAATGAGCCATTAACGGCGGCTACACCACTGGGATTTCCTGATCCAACATCGGTTATACACCCTATTGTGGATATGGACTCTAGAATAAGATTGTGCTGTTATCCTCACGGTAACATGTTCTGTTGATCAATATTTTGGATCAATAAGTGATAAAATATTTTGACTAGCTGGTCTAGATTTTAATCACTCGGTGGTGACCAGACCTTGCAAAGGCAACATCATCATTTGTTGTCTAAATGAGAACTTGTATGAACGGCCACTCGAGGGTTTTACTCTCTCTTACATTTAAACAGTGAAATTGACCTTTGTCTGAAGAGGCAGGAATGACAAAATAAGACGAGAAGACCCTATGGAGCTTCAATGAATTAAAAAAAAACAAAGGTAAGCCAAATCGAGGGATAACAAAATTTAAATGGACTAACAATTTTGGTTGGGGTGACCTCAGAGAAGAAAATAACCTCTGAGTGATTAAAATCTAGACCAGCTAGTCAAAATATTTTATCACTTATTGATCCAAAATATTGATCAACAGAACACGTTCCCCTCAAGATTACAGCACAATCTTATTCTACACTCTGTATCTACAATAGGGTGTATGTCTGTGATGTTGGATCAGGAGATCCCAGTGGTGTAGCTGCCATTAATTGCTCATTTGTTGAATGATTCAAGCCCTACATGATCTGAGTTCAGACCAAAGTAATCTAGTCAGTTTCTATCTATTCCATATTTCTCCCAGTACAAAAGGGCAAGAGAAACAAGACGTACTTTACAAAAGCACATTCAAACTAATAGATGATATAATCTTAATCTAATATATATATGTATATAGACCTGCTTATAAACGGGGTTTGTTAGGGTGGCTGATTAATTGCATAAGAAGTAAACCATTATACCCAGAGGTTCAATTTTTCTCCCTAACAGCATGTTCATAATCAATCATCTTTTATTAATTGTCATCAATCTACTTTCCATAGCATTCCTTACATTAATTGAATGAAAATTATTAGGTTATATATGACTCTGTAAAGGACCTGTCTTGACATGAGTACAGCCATGTTTGGCCGCTCCATCGACATATAGCCACCAGCACACAAAGAAATACAAAGCTGCTTTCTGTGTGGTGGGAACTGGCCTTTTCCTGAGAACTGGCCTTTCTCCCATGGAGAGAGTTGAAAGTTGTAACATTTCAAGGCTCTTGGAGCATCGTAGCGTGGGATGGACTGGCTATCTGTGCCGGGCTAAGATCAAAGAGAACAATGCACGTACACAACTACTGGGCTGGGACGTTAGCTAAGGGGCTCAGTGCACGTACGCCACAGATAACCATTTTATGCATGGGGACACTAGATGCGTGCTCTGTAAACTCTGTAACTGCTTATATAAACTGCTGGAAATTGAGACCTGGTGAGAGTTCCACCTGTGGAAAGGACACCTTGTCCAGGACGTGTGATCCTTGCCCAGCCACGTCGATTGACAGGGCTTTCCCAGTAGTGGGGCGTGGATGTTGTGAGTAATTGATTTGATGTGAAGTAATTGATTTGATATGAAGTAATTGATTTGATGTGTTCTCTTTTCAGTCAACCTGCTGTTTCTCTTTCCGGTTGATTTGTGTCATTTCTCTTCAGCCGATGTGGATGTTTTCCCTTTCCAGTTGGGCTGATGTTTTTTCCCTCTTAATATTTGACCTATTCGGATCTGTTTGCAGACTCTCGCCTTTACTATCCTCTATATAATAAAATATACCTTCAGTCCATTTGTTTGGAGTGGAAAGTGTCTTTTATATCTCCGATCGAATCCCCGAACCTCTCATAACAGACCACACATCTTTGGCCCCATGATCTGTGGAGACACCAGTATTTATATCAGTGTCACAAGGTCATCAGGTGGCGTTCACGTTGGAAAATGTACTCGGCAAGACACCCTACGGAGAACCCATTAGCACACAACTGAACAAGTAATGTGGACTTTTGTCGATGACCATGTGAAAACATACCTAGGAAGACACCCTACAAAGGATCCACTAACACACAACTGAACGAGTAATGTGGACTTTTGTCGATGACCTAGTATTTAAAATGGTAGGATAGGGCCGGCCTCGTAGCTGAGCGGTTAATTGCGCGCGCTCCATTGCTGGCGGCCCGGGTTTGGATCCCAGGCTCGCACCGACACACTACTTCTCTGGCCATGCTGAGGCAGCTTCCCACATACAGCAACTAGAAGGATATGCAGCTATGACATAAAACCATCTACTGGGGCTTTGGGGGAAACATAAATTAATAAAAATTATAACAAAAAAATAAAATGGTAGGATAAAGATGCAGAATTCTAAAGTGTTCATGGAAATGCTGAATGCACAATTCAGAAACAAGGAATAATCGACAAGGTAAACCAACTCCAATAGATTTATAATTGCTTACATGTACATAGTTAAAGTTTTTGCTGAAAAATTAAGTATTCATGTATTTGTTTTGATGATAACATGAAAGTTTATGTTTAAAAAAATGGGCTATTTTCCTGTATTCGTACATTACTACTCAGCATTTAGTCAATTTCTATAGTTACTGGAGTTATAAACATAATTACAAAGGCATGCATCCATCAGAAAATAACTATGAGTGAATCTGGAGATTCTAGGGCCAAAAATAATGTTTTCAATATTATGTATCAGAACATGTATATACATAACAAGGATGAGAGAAAACTCTGATTAAAGGAGATTAAAATGTAATCTAATCTTAAAAGAATAAAAAGAGTGTCAGTCCTGGAAGACTGGGGATAGGCAGTAAAATTTCACAGAATTCTGAGACTAGAAATGGGCCATTCCCTACTTTCATTCTTTTATTGTCATTGCCAAGGCAATTTGGTCATCAAGAACAGAGAGATGGAGGGGAAAGTGGACATGGAAGGATATTGCAGACATGGGAAGGTTTCCATTTTCAGGACAACTTAGAGCAGCCAGGTGTCCATATTCTAGGTCATGTAACCACAAAGAACTTCCACTGGCAGATGCCTTCTGTAGCTCTTCTCTCCAAATTTCCACTCATTCCTCCTGGTGAGATCATCCTAAATGAGAACATGTTGGGAGAAAGATAGAGCTGCCTGGAGAAAAGCCTATCTTGTAAATTGACCGTGTTCTAGAGCTGGCTGGGCTGAGGACAGGAGCAACACGATGAATACCGACCCTTTTCAGTCTAGGGACATTCCTTTATTGCCCTTTGGGGAATACACTGACTGCAACACTGAGGTTCACTGAAGGCCAATGAGATCAGGTGTGAGACTAAGGTGTCAATAAAGCACTTGACGCAACATGTTTTCAT
The DNA here is from genome assembly GCF_020826845.1 of Diceros bicornis minor. Lineage (NCBI taxonomy): Eukaryota > Metazoa > Chordata > Mammalia > Perissodactyla > Rhinocerotidae > Diceros > Diceros bicornis. The sequence continues at coordinate 315,447 of NW_026691124.1, read as the reverse complement.
GTGTATCAGTATGTGCATAACTAGGGAGAAGGGCCTTAACATCTTTATGATCCTTAAGGGAAATTTGACTCACACCAATTTAGGAATCATTGGCAGTAACATGTCATGTAGAAGAAGGATCGTCAATCTAAATGAACTTATTCACGCACTCAGTGTCCTAGTCAGTATGGGATGCTGTAACAAAAATATCATAGACGGGGTACTTTATTTATTTATATTTTTGCTGAGGAAGATTCACCATGAGCTAACATCTGTGCCAGTCTTCCTCTATTTTGTATATGGGTCACCCCCACAGCATGGCTGCTGATGAGTGGTATAGGTCTTTGTCCAGGAACTGAACTCATGCTACTGAAGAGGAGCTCATTGAACTTAAAAACTAGGCCATGGGGCAGGGCCCTAGACTGGGCATTTTTGAGGTGTGTGTGTGTGTGTGTGTGTGTGTGTGTGTGAGAGGAAGATCAGCCCTGAGCTAACATCTGTTGCCGATCTTCCTCTTTTTTGCTGAGGAAGATTGCCCCTGGGTTAACATCTGTGCCCACCTTCCTCTACTTTTTATATGGGACGATGCCACAGCATGGTTTGAGAAGCGGTGCATCGGTGCATGCCTGGGATCTGAACCTGTGAACCCTGGGGCCACTGAAACGGAGCACCCGCATTTAGCCACTGCACCACCTGGCCATCCCTAGACTGGGCACTCTTAACAACAAAAGTGCATTCCTCACAGTTCTGAAGACCGGATTGTTCAAGATCTAGGTTCAAGCTGATTTGCTTTTCGTGAGAGCTCTCTTCCTGTTTTGCAGAAGGACAGCTTCTTGCTCTACCCTTATCTGGCAGAGAGAGCTCTGGCACTCCATCTCCTTGTAAGGGCACTAATTCCATCATGGGGGCTTCACACTCATGGCCTCATCTAAGCTAATTAACACCCAAAGGCCCCAATTCCAAATACCCTCAGGTCGGGGATTAGGATTTTACCGTATGAAATTGGATTACATAGACATTCAGTCCATAGCATTCATGAAACCAACAATTAACAAATATTTATAGAAGTCATACAGCCCAAACTGAAGAATGTTCTGGAGATCATGTGGCAAATGATACCATGTCTTTCCCTTCATAAAGTCTTCTAGTGGAGGGAGTAAAAATTAACAGCCAAACAAAACTTGTGATATTTAAAAGCTAACATAGATCAATTATGACAGACTGTACTTACAATTGTCTTCTGGTAAGACAGGTCTGATTATCAGAGTCCAGATTAAGCAAATTACCCCGGGTGAGGGCATGTGTGGCAATCTCACCTAAAAAGGTTCTTCTCCTTTTGAAATTTTCTTTCATCAAGTCCTGTTTGCTTCCACATCCCTTTGGTGTTTTCAAACAGACAGTATTTATTAAATCAATGTTATTTGTTACTCTGCCTTTACCACACATGACTAGAAGCAGAAGTTACTGGACTTGGCTGGAACCAAATTTCAGTTCATTTTTCCTCCTCATTCTGCTCAGACTCTCTTCTCTCACTCTTGAAATAGCAAATGCCTTAAGGGAGAAGCCACGTGGAGATGGTGCTCACAATCTTGTGCTTCCCTCGTCTCAGATATTGTAGACCCTCAAGTCCTGTTTCCACAGGATGTTCTACAACCCTTCAAACAGCCGTTCTGTGTGCTTTGTCCAGCTATTCTAGCTGGCCAAAAAAAGCTACTCAATAAAAGTGGAAGCTGAAGTAACTTTATCTTGAAATGTTTTAAATATTTTAAACCAATGACTATTTGTCATTTTTCAAGGAGTATTTCTATAATTTTATAAGAAACATTTAAATAGGAATTTTAACAGCAATAATGGCTGTTCTTTGGCCAGAATTCCATGTCATTCATTGTTTGGAATTATGTCAAAGCTTTGATGCACTCTCTTCAGTGCTTTTTAAAATATCACTGTTCCTTACTTTTAAATATCTTGTGATGGGTTTGTATCAGTCACTTCCTTTGTACCATTTCAGATCCTCTTGCCTCCTCATACCCTTGAGTCATATGTCATTTAGCAACCAGCTTTTCGGGTACCATATTTGCTTTATGTAAGTGTCTCCTGACTGCTCCCCACATGTTCTCCCTGTGCCCTCTGCCTCTCCCTCTCGCCCCGGGGTGTCCATGTTGATGCTGAGGTGTGAAAAAACTCCTGATCAAGCCTAGATGTGCATGGCCACATACCTTGTTGTGTGGATGTCTATGTGTTCAGCAATTCTGTATGGTCACAGGGTGCATGGCTATTATGGCTTCTATGTGAAGGTGTGTTTTGTTGACGGGTGTGTGTTTAGAGAGTTCAAGTCACTGTGGTCTCTGAGACAGTGAGTGGTCTGTATGCGTGCATGTTTGCGTGTATGTTCTAAGTATCAGTGTGCATTATCATGTGTAGTTTACAGTCTGAATGCTGCTGGTCATTTGCAAATAGTGTGTATGTGTGTGTGGGAGTGTGTTGTCAGCATTTCCACGTGTTCAGAGGATGTCTGTCATTGTGGGAATGAGTAGAATAAGTATGTTGTTAGAGATCAGTGTGGGCACCAAAATTGTTTGCCTGTTACTAGTTCAACTCTCAACACCCCTGAAGAAACATTGAGTCCAGACATTCACAGACCCCATCAGGCTCACAGAGATCTTACTCAGCTGTTTCCTTCCCATCACAGAAATATGAACAGGTAGCCAAGGACCACTTGATATTTGAGGAATTCCTCTAACATGAAAGATGTAGCCAGAAACACATACACTGAAGTGAGGGACTAAAGGAACAGCAAGGAAATCCAGAGATCATAGTGAAACTTCAATTGCATATCTAGTAACATCTTCAAAGCAATTAGACATGGGCTGGTCCCATGACCTATTGGTTAAGTTAAGAAAACTCCACTTCAGTGGCCCAGGTGCAGTTCCTGGGCACGGACCTACACCACTCACAAGTGGCCACGCTGTGGTGGCAACCCAAATACAAAATATAGGAAGGTTGACACAGGTGTTGGCCTAGGGTGAATCTTCCTCAGCAAAAAGAAGATTGGCAACAGATGTTAGCTCAGGGTGACTCCTCTTAAGCAAAGAGAATAAAAAAAATAAAACAACCTGTAAGTGTATATACATGTATTGATGTTACTGCACAATATTGGGGTTCTCTTGTCCAATGCACATTAAAAAAGCCAATTATTCTGGCATCAGCTTTTGGGAAATGAAGTCTAACTTTATTTTGTGAGAGTGATCTGCAAGGAGGCCGGGGGCATGTGTCTGTCTCAGAGCTCTCTCCCTGATCCAGGTCTTGGGGCACAATTTATGTGATGAAGGGCAGGGTGTTCTGACATGTGGAGGTAGATGATTGGAAGTAAGGAGAAGTGAGGTAATTGATGACCTGAGTAATCAAAGTCAAGCTTTGCAGCTCTTCATCAGATGTGTGTTCACAAATTGGTAGTGCTACCATGATCGGAGAATGGAGATTTTAGCTCCTTGATGTCATAAAGGTCACATATAAAGCATTTGTGAACTCCCAGTTGATGAGTTGGTGGTCCCACTTGTCTGAACTGGAAGAGGGGTCTCAGTTCCTGAAAGAAAACTAACTACTCTGTTCATAAGATGGGGTCAGTTGAACTGGTCCTGAAGGGCCCATGGTTACATTTGTATATGTGCATCTATGCATATGCATGAGATTATCTGTATGTGTGTTAAATGTGGAGTATACAGAAAGCCAGACTCTAGATAAAGTGGTCAGGACAGATTTTAATCAGGCATATACCACTGCAATAGGGAAAAAGGAACAGGATGAACTGAACTCAATTTGATTTGTACATAGGTGACTGGGCATTTGAAAGGGATAATGAGGGAGCAGGCAGAGGGGTGAGCAGGGCTCAGTAGAGTCAGGGAGGGAAAAGTTACAGAATGTTGGTCAGTGCAGTGTGATCTGGCCAGTTGTGTCTGCTAGTTGGAAATAATCAAAGTTTCTCTTCTCTCCTCTCACAGCATCTGGGAGACAGACACCCTGTCCTCATCTCAAGGAATGGCTCTCGGGACCTTGAGAAATGCACTCCTGAGTTATAGCAGACACACCTACAACTCTAAAGGACAGAGGAAAGATTCACAGTTGTAAACACTTTTGGGTAAATGCTCTAAGAAAGGGATGTCAGGGGCCAATGATCGAGTGTTGGTCAGAACAAATAGTCAATTCTGTTGGCTGCCTTGAGCTTTCTCAGGCAGGCACTTTAAGGGGGCAGGGGTCATCCTAAGGATGTTGATTTGAGCTATTAGAAACTGTGTAAGTGTTTAAGTCTTATAATATGTGTGGGAATGTGAAACCATTTGTGCTGAGAGGCTGTAGTTATTATAGGCCAAGTTATTATAGGCTCAAAGGAGACTGGCTTGAGTTTGGCCAAGTACAGGAAACTATATATATAAATAATGCTCGTATATTTTTTCAATAATAAAAATCACTATATTGAATAATATCATATATTGAATTAAATAATATAAATATATATTTAATGACTATATATTGAATGTGTATATGTATATATATTTGAATTAAATAATATAAATATATATATATGATTTAAAGTAAAATTCAGATATAGTAACAGAAATTTCCAGAATTGATAAAAGACTTCTACTCTAGATTCAGGCAGCTGAATACATCTCAAGCAAAATTAAAAAAAACAAAATTCTAGAGCCAGATCCATTCAGGGAAACCAAAGCACACTAAATACAAAAGAAGATATTCAAAGCCCCTCAGAGGATCAGAACACTTACAGAGACTTACATTTAGACCTATGATACATTACTTAACAATGGAAGGCAAGAGAGAATTGGATTAAATCTTCAAGGTACAGAGAGAAAATAACTTTCAGTGTATACCCAATCAAACCATATCTCAATAACTAGGGTGACTTAAAGATATTTTTATGCAAACATTTACTAAGGGTATTACCACGAACAAATGCTCATTAAGGAATTTCTAAAGAATGTACTTTAAGGGGGTCAGCCACCTGACGTAGTGGTTTAAGTTCAATACAGTCCGCTTCCAAGGCCTGGGTTCATGAGTTTGGATCCCAGGTGTGGATCTACGCCACTCATCAACCATGCTATGGTGATGATCCATGTACAAAATAGAGGAAGATTGGCATAGATGTTAGCCCAGGGCTAATCTTCCTCAAGGAAAAGACTTAAAAAGTAAAAAAGAATGTACTTGAAGAAGAAAGAAACTGGGCCAGCCTCGTGGGTAAGAAATTAAGTGTGTGCACTCCGCTACTGGTGGCCCGGGTTGAGATCCTGGATGCGCACCGATGCACCCCATCTCTGGCCATGCTGAGGCTGTGTCCCACATACAACAACTAGAAGGCTGTGCAACTAAGACATACAACTATCTACTGGGGCTTTGGGGGTAAAAAAAAAAGGGAGGAGGATTGGCAATAGATGTTAGCTCAGAGCTGGTCTTCCTCAACAAAAAGAGGAGGATTATCATGGATGTTAGCTCAGGGCTGATCTTCCTCACAAAAGAAAAAAGGAAGAAGAAACAAACTGATAGAAGAAGAAATGGTAAGAGGTAAAAATGGATTGTAAAGATAATAAAGGGTAAACATCGGAATAAATCATTGAAAGCATGATTTTCCAAACAATCATAATATTGACAATATATAACTGATGGAGTTAAAAACTAATGACAAGGGAACTTCTGTTTTAGAGTAGACCAGGACAGGAAAGCACTCGCTGCAAAACTGGACAAAGCCAGATAAATTATAAATATATTTTTAGAGCATCAGAGAACTTCAGAATCAACCAACTAAAATTCCAGAAAGACGAAAAAGTTTTTTATATGAGCCCTGCAGGCGTTTTCTGATTCTGGGTGGCTGAGCAAACCAGATCCTCGGCTAGGGAAAAGAGAAACTAGCCAAACTTGTAGTGATTCTGCAGGACTGGTGTGGCAGATGAAACCTGAGGGCTTTCAGACACACTACTGCTCTTTCTCGCAGCACTTGTGCTAAGTTTTGGTGCCACACAGGAATCTGGGGAAGTAGGCCAAAAGCTTCTACAAAGCAAAATGAAACCTCCAGAAGTGGTGGAAGTGGCCTAATTCCAACATACCACTAGTCTGATCTGCAGGGAATTTCCCATATTGTGAAGCGATATCAAGTAGGAGGCTGGAGAGCTGTGCTGAGATGTCTGAAGGGTGTAGCTGAATTGTCTATGGGCTCCCAAACTTAAGGAGAGAGAAATCTACCAGACTTAGAACCAGACGCCTGTGTGGGGGAGGGGAGCACAGCTAACAGGAACGGGGAAAGTGGAAGGGCTGGGTTTACTAAAAGGCAGACCCAGCCCCAACTCTGATCAAGGTCTGATTGGACTCAGGTGCTCCAACCTCATTCTGTTTCTCAATGAAGAAAAACAAAGTCATGTGGAACCTCTTGAGTTATGTTACACAGACCTTCCAAAGACACTGGTGAGAGGATGGAGAAGGCAAGCCACAGACTGGGAGAAGACCTTTGCAAATCACATACCTGACAGGACTATAAGGAATGCTCAAAACTCGGTAATAAGAAAATCCTAGTTTAAAATGGACACAGGTTTGGACACTTCACCAAAGAAGATACACAGATGACAAATAAGCACATGAAAAGATGCTCAACGTCATTAATCGTGAGAAAGATGCACATAAAAACCACATTGAGATCCTGCTATGTACCTATTAGAATGACTAGAATTAAAGAGGTTGAGCATACCAAGTGTTAATGAGGATGGAAAGTGACTGGAACACTCTTACACTGCTGGTGGGAACACAAAGTGGTTCAGCCTCTTTGGAAAACAGTTTTATTTGTTTATTTACTTTTTTGTGAGGAAGATCAGCCCTGAGCTAACATCCATGCCAATCCTCCTTTTTTTGTTGAGGAAGACCAGCTCTGAGCCAACATCTATTGCCAATCCTCCTCCTTTTTTTTTTTCTCTCCAAAGCCCCAGTACATAGTTGTATGACATAGTTGCACATTCTTCTAGTTGCTGTATGTGGGACGTGGCCTCAGCATGGCTGGAGAAGCGGTGCATCGGTGTGCACCCACGATGCAAACCCCGGTCACCAATAGTGGAGCAGACGCACTTAACCACTAAGCCACGGGGCCAGTCCCTGGAAAAACAGTTTTAAAAAGTGGAGTTTGTTATGCTACTGTAAAAAATTAGCACAAATTTCATGGCTTAAAACAACACAGATTTATAGTTTTACAGTTCTGTAGGTTAGCAGTCTGACATGGGTCTCCTTGAGCTAAAATCAAGGTGTTGGCAGAACTAGGTTCTTTTGGGGGGACTATAAAGTTTAATCCATTTCCTAGCCCTTTCAAGCTTCTAGAGAACACCACACTCCTTAGCCTATGGCGACCCTCCGCCACCCTCAAAACCAAGAACTCGGCATCTCTCTGGCCCTGCTTACCTTGTTGCAATTTTTTCTACTCTACTGCTTCTCTTTCCCTTTTAAGGGCCTTTGTGATGCACTAGGCCCACTTGGATAATCCATGGTAATCTCTCTATTTTAAAGGCAGTTGATCAGCAACCTTAATTCCATCTGCAAATTTAATTCATCTTTGCCAAGTAAACTAAAGTATTCCCAGGTTCAGGGATTAGGACATCTTTGTGGGACATGACTTTACTACCACAAACAGTTTTTAAAAAGTTAAACATACACATACCATATGACCCAGCAATTTCACTTCTAGGTGCTTACCCAAGAGAAGAAGACTAATGTTCACACAAAAACTTGTTTGCAAAGATTTATAGTAGTTTTATTCATAGTCAAAAAAGACAAAACCGAAAAGAACTCAAATGTCCTTCAACTGGTGGGTGGATAAACTGTGGTACATTCATACAATAGATACTACATTCAACAATAAAACAGAAGGAACTGCTGATACAGTCAACAACATGGATGAACACTCAAATGTACATATTGCGCTAAATGAAAGAAACAAGATTCAAAACGCTGAATACTGTAGGATTCCATTTATATGATATTCTAGAGAAGACAAACCATAGGGGAAGACAACAGATCATTAGCCATCAGGGGTTAAGGGTGGGGGAAGAGTTGACTACAAAAGAGCAGCTGAAGGCAGTTCTGGGTGCTGGAACAGTTCTGTATCTTGATTTTGGTAGTTGCACAGCTCTATGCATTTGTCAAAACTAACGTACAAAGAGGAAAACAAATACATCATTTCTCACTCATCAGATTGGCAAAAATTTAAAAATCTGACAATGCGGATCTGACAATTCCCATGGCAAGGATGACTCAGACACTGTTGGCGGGAATGGAAATTGTTAAAACTTCAGAGGGTAATTTGGCTGCAGCTGGTCAAGTTGCAGATACACATCAGCCTCTGGCCTAGCAATACAATCACAGTCAGGTGTCCCTTCTAAGGAGTCCACGTGTGCTCGAGGAGACACACACACACACACAAAGTATAGTCATTAAACATGGTAGGGGAATGAATTAAGTGTGGTTAGTAGTTATTTAAAAAAGAAAGGAAAAAAATGCATATGGGAAAGAATCAACCCTGCTGGCTACATATATGATCTGGGAAGGTAACTCATTTGTTTGTCTATTTAATAGTACGTAGCACAGAGAGCACTGTATTAGGAATCTGGAGACAAGCATCTGAGAATTTAGTTCCAACTCTGCCACTAAGTAGCAGTCAGACTATGGATGACTTAACTTGAGAAACCTCACTTTCCATTTCCTGGAAAATGAAGAGATTAGGCTCTACAACCACTAAAATTATTTCCAAGTCCACAATTCTATGATTCAATGTCAACAATCAAAAATTATATTCCAATTTACCTATGTTGAGAAACTGTTTTTCCCAGACACCCTGAAATCAGAAACTATCAGGGAAATAGGACATCTTAAAATATTGATACATAAAATGGTCCAAATTTATTAGTACATCTATGACTAGCTGTTTAATCAAGATCGTAACTCAGAAAGAGCATATAAACAGTGAAACCTACCATATTGACTTGGGTCACCCTCAGGTAACACAAATGTCCTCTCCCATTTTAACATTCCAAAACAAATTCACCATACTAATGAGTCCATCTTGTCAAGTTCAGGTCTATCTAGCCAAAAGTCATTCATGTATATGGTAAGATTTACTTGATTTTTTTAACAAAGATAAAATGATGAATGGCTTTTTGTATTTTTGCCTGTTTCATCTATAAAGATCTTACATTACAATTTAATAGCTTCAGCCTGCTACAATAATTTAAAGAGCCTTTTGAAGCTTGTAATATGCCACGTCCAACAGGATCTAGTAAAAAAATCAGTAGTTCACAATCCGAAAAATCTCATTTATATTCATTACCAACAATACTTACACTTCAAAGACACTAATAACCAACATATCATTTGTTCCTACTGGAGAATTTAATAGGTTAAATTCTGGTATCATCTGAAAGCATAATTAGGATGCTATCATTAAAATGAATTTTTTAATCAGAAATATTAAAACTAATGATTAAACTAAATGATTAACTAAATATTAAAATCAATGGCAACTAACGACTTGTTTTCTTTCCCTATGGTTTATCTTTTCTAGAATATCATATAAATGAAATCCTACCGTATTTGACCTTTTGACTTTTCACCCTATCAGTCAAATCAAAATTTGAAAATTCCTGTTCTATGAGCTTTCCAAATCTAAATTCTTACAATTGTAAATGAATATGGAGACAAAACACACACTACATACTACTTCTAAAAACCTCCTCCTAATCCGATTTTAATTCTATCACCAACTGCCAAGAAAAATCTTTCCACTGATACCAAAATTCCCTACACATTATGTCAATCATCAATTGATCAGTCATCAGTCTATGTTAACAGAAGGTGAGTTAGTATTAGGAAGCTACATAATTTGCACCAAAGATTATTTAAAGCTCCATTCATTAAATGCAGTTTACAATAATTCACAGGCTTCAAAGTTTGCCTTGCAAATATACAGTCAATTATCAGAAACTATTAATGGGATTAGGCTTTTCTATAAAAGTGGTCCCAAGGAAGTAGGAATATTTATTTGGTTAAAGAACGCAATGAGGAGCCCAATAGCCTGAACAGAGTCAGACAGAGGAGCGCTGACCACAGGTCATCTTATGAAGGGCCGTGTTCACCGGGAGATATCCCAACCTGGCCTAGACAGGGTCCCGGGTGGCAGGAACTCAAGAGCTCGTGCAGAGGGCAGGTGACTCCCTGCCGCCCCCTGCACCTCCGCTGGGTGGGCAGGAGGCCCCGGTGTGGTGTGGCCCCACCAAGGCAGAGGGACCGGCCTGCCAGGCGGCGCTCCTCTGCTCCTCCAAGGGACAAAGTTGGGCTCCTCCGCTTGGAGCAGCCCGCCAGCAGCCCCGGCCCCCGCCCCCGACACTGCGCTCCCGCCATCTGCAGCGGACATCTCCACACCGAGCCCGCTGCCCACCGCCGACCTCGGCGCCGCTCCTGCCCAGCGTTCCTCCACACTACAGAAAGGCAAGCTACCCAGTGCTGAAAATCCTGGAGGAAGGATCCAGAAACTGCCAATCCCGCCACACAAACCTCCGAGGCAGCCACGTCCACACCAGGGACCCCCCCCTCCAGTGCACACGCTCCGGGGCTCTCCAGCTCACCAGCCCCTCTGCTGCTCTGAGCGCCCGTCCTGAGCATGCTCGGGCATCTCCGAGGATACAATGGGAACTGCTGGGGTGGTCGCCAGGAGCGGTTGGGGACTGAGATGTCCTTTAGAGGGAGAGCGAGAGCGGGCTGTCCCTCTGCAGCTCTTGACTCTGCTCTCCCTGGATGACCGTCAGCTCCTGGAGAAGATCTTCCTTCCCTTGAGGTGGCTCCTCCTGTCCTGAGAAGTGCGTCACATTAAGTAACATTTGTTTCAAAAAGAACGATGACATCCTTAACACCTGATGTGTCGTGTCCCCAGAAGAATTCTCTGCTTCCCTAGAAAAGTAGACAGCAAGCAGCTGGGACCGTGCTCTGACCCAGGAAGGAAGACTGCTTAGGGAACAGCTGTCTCCCCTCTGCGAGCTCCTTCCCCTGATTTGTGGCCCTGATCGGGCTATAACGTTGGGGACTCGTGCAGGTGACAACGCTCAAGTGTTTGCCCATGGTATTACATTTCTTATGATTTAGTGGTTAAAATGGGAGGCTAGCTGTCAGTTTTCCCGACGATTACACTTGCAGAAATGTCTTTGGACAAAGAAGTTTGTTTGCTTAATTTCTGATTTTTATAATCAATAACAATAATTAAAATACTTATTTTCTTAATCTCATTGGCATGCTAAAACAAACAAGTCACTTGATTTTCACCAAATTGGCCACATTTTCATTAAAACTTTGAGAATATTGCTGTTTGAGGTAAAGAAAGCATTTGGGAAGAACAATTACCCTTAGATAATATCTTCCCAGATAAATGTACAAACACATAGTTATGAGCCATTTTGAGGAGCCTTCAAAATCCAGTTTGAGTTCTACAATGGATGATATGAAGGTTAAATTAGTAATTTTCTGAGGAGTTTGCTAGTAAATGTTCATGTCGCCTTCATCAAATAGGTCTGGTGATTTAAATGAAGGTTGAGCTTAATGACAAAAGTTTTCAAGAGACTGAGAAATATTAAGAAAATGTACTAAAAACAAAAAGGTGCAAATCAAAGCAAAGCCTGCCATTATCCTCTTTAAAACAGAGTCACAGTAACACTATTGTCAAGGTATGAGAGGGAATAGAAATGCTTTATAAAGTCAATTCTTCACTTCCAAAGGACCTAACGTGACATTCTAGAAGTCTCCACAGTCTTTCACTCATCTAGATTAAAATTGCTCAATTTATATTTTAAAGACTAATGAATCTGAGGGCAAAATATTCAAGGTCAGTGTTTAATTGTTTTTCATTGTTGCAAAGTACATGGGTATATAGTGTGGCTGAAATCCGTGGTCTTGGAGAATAAAAATATATAGAACTTATTTATCACTCTCACAGCATGTCCTGACTTAATCCTACAAATATCCTAAGAGTAAAACCTCAGTGAATTCCATTCTGTTCTTAGATATGACATCTTTCATTTGTAACGAATATTCTCAAATTAGGCTCTACTTAGTAATTATGTTCCTGATGCAAATATCCAATAAATAAGAATCCATGCGTGATTAAAATTGGATCAAGAGGACTACTTAGAGCCCAAATTTGTTTTTTGCTCTGTTTTTCTTTATCGATTTCTTTCTTTCTCCTCAGCGGATTCGGCAGATAGATGATACAGAATGCTGAGAGACTGGAGGGCAGAGTCTTGAAGAATGTGGGATTTCCTAATCTTCCAGATCTTTTTTATCTTTAAAATTCTACGATTTTTCTATTTATATAGGGGTTCATTTTTTTCAGTATTTCTAATAGTGATCATAATAATGAGACTAACAAAATTTAGCACTTGTGGAACATTTTTCATCATAAAAATTTACGTTATTCTGACAATTGTTAATATATTAAAAAACCACTAAGAACTAATCTGATGCTCAGAGTATTTTTAGGGTAGTGAGACTGTTCTGTGAATAATGGTGGCTACATGTCACTATATGTGTGTCAAAACCCATGGAACTGTACAACACAAAGTGTGACCCTTAAACTAGAGACTGTAGTTCATAACAACGTTTCAATATTGTTCATTCATTATAACAAACGTATCACACTAATGCAAGGTGTTAATAATAGGGGAAACGGGGTTTGGGAGAGAGGAGAGAGGCAGTGCGGTGGGTGTATGGAGCTCTATGTACTATCTATTCAATTATCTGTAAATCTAAAACTGTACTTTTAAGAATAAAGTTTTTAAAATTTTATTGAAAGGCACCGAAAGGTAAGCTAACACTGTAGGTCATCTATTTTGTGCAGAAGGGCAAAGAAGAATTTGAAATGATTTAAAAAGTTCACCTTGTGAAGGTTTAAATTGTGGTGTGTTTCTGAAGCCTTAGACAAGGGCAGGACATAGAATTTGAGACATGGATGAAATAAATGAGAAGGAAGACATCAGAGTGATCAGAGCTTATCAAATAAATTTAGGACAAATTACTAAATTGGATGGATTTGTTTTTATTTTCTTTGCTTTTTAGAAATCTTACACCTTTCTATGAAAGCCACACGTGCACAGTGTCCACAGGTATGTTTCCTACCGAAAGGCACTTGCTTCTCTCCCTCTGCATCTTCTATTCCTTTCCCCCTCCTGTCACTACCTCTGACTGATGGTCGCTGTTTCTATCTCCCTTCCTTACTCTCCCTCTCTCTTGTTTGTTTGCTTGTTTTATTCTTTATCTTTGTGTTTTCTTTCTCTTCTTACACATCAGACTAACCATAACCTACCTGGTCATTGTTTAGTTCCACTGAAAGATCTCAGTAGTTTCCATCAAGAAATGACAGATCAGTGTTCTGGGAAAAATTTCTCTATTTCAGCTACTTCACACTCAATCTGAAGCAGGAAAATTTCTTGAAAGTTGAATCAATTTTTTATATTTTTTTCTTTTTTGAATCGACATTTCAGAGCTCCTGGTCATATTGGAAAAATTCCTGAAGACGGCTGCCTGGAGTTGAGCCATAGGAGTTCTTCCTATGGCCATAAAGGGGAATCCTTATTTTGGCCATGGGGCCTCAGGAGAAGCCCTCGTGAGAGAGGAATCTTTGCTAACCCTATGTTGTACCTAGGACTGGCTTCTCCTAAGACAGTGGTTCCTGAACTCCAGTGTGCATTAGAACCGTGTGGAGGTCCCCTACAACACAGAGTGCTGAGTCCATCCCAGAGTTTGTGATCCAGCCATATGGGGGGACACGAGAATTTACGTCTCTGACCGTTTCCCAGGTGATGCTGCTGACCAGCCACACATTGAGAACCACCGGCTTAGAAACCCTAGGTTTTAAAGGATGCTTTGCTTGAGCAGACAGCCAAAAGTATCAAAATCGTAATCAAGATTCACCAACAACTTGAATGTGTTGGCATTTGAATCTAGAGGCTCCTGAATTTTCAGGGGCTAAAGCAAACATTACTCTGAGTTCAGGGTTTGTGACTCTCCTAAGTGTCACACAATTCCTTTGCTTGCTTCCCTTGAGCCCTACCTGGCTAAGAAAGAATATTAAAAACAAAGCCAGCTTTGATTATTTAATCCTCAGTCAATTAAGACATTTTTGAGTGAGGTTTTTTTGACAGAATAGCTAACTTTATCTACACTATTGGAAACGAATTATTACTGATAACAATGGTTATTTACTAAGGTCCCAATATGTCTCAAGCCCTTTACATACCTTTATTTCTCTGCTTCTCAGAACCCTACGGGATCCCAGGTGTGTTTACTCTTTCTCCACAACTCCTCTAAGGAACCCCCAAGAGCACACTCATAATTGACGTCACCATGTCTTCTCTCATTAAATTTAACAGTAGATTAAAATTACAGAAGAAACTTGAAGGGATCTTGAGCCCCAGCAGGAGAAGATCTAAAGTCTATCCAGGACAAATGGCTTAGTGTTTGTTTCTGACAAGTTTCCAGGGACAAAGACTCCACAACCTCCAGAAACCAGTTCTGTTGATTATTAATATCTCTAATCAATGATATACATTAATTGCTTTTTTATTTATTGGTTGATTGTATGCTATATTACTTTGCCATATAATAAAATTTTTCTTTGTGTTATTTAAATAATTTTCACTTTATATCCACTTTTTAAATTTCGCCTTCTCTGGACTTCCTCATACATTGAAGATGGTAATTGTCACCTATTAACATTTTCCTCTTCAGTTTAGATAATCTCAGTTTCTTTACTGTGTTAAAAATATTTAATAAGTGTAGTGCTTTTTTTCTTCAGTTCTTCTCTAGGTTCAACTTATTAGGTAGTGTCGGGGGAAGAGGGAGAATCTCCCTCTGCCCTTTCCCTTAAGGTTCTCATGGCTGGCCAAATAATCAACAAGACAGGTTAGCAGGAGAAAATAATACCAAGTTTAATAACATGTATACATGGGAGAAAGCAGGGACACTGCGTTTCTCAACACAATAGCAGAAATTCTCGTCTTAAATACCATGTTCAGCCAATGACAAAGGAGGATTTTGGGGGTGATGGGAGTCAGTTACAGGAGATTACCACTAAAGCGCAGTAAACAAGATTAAGGTTATTGTGCAGCTTTAAGGCCTCAACTTCCACATTGATAAGCCTCTAGAAATGAGGCCATCCCCCTCTCTTCTCAAAACAGAGAGGGAGATACCTTTACAAATGGAGATTTCCCTTATAAATGTAAATGATTTTCTGGCAACTCCTCGCAGGGTCATCCAGAGAATGTGGCCAGAGAGACAGAACTTCTGATAAGAGGGGCTTGTTGGTGCCTTTCCTATTGTAATCTCCACCCTACATTATCTTTATAGCCATCATGATAGATCTGTTCCAGGAAGGAACCACCATGTCAA